>NC_088414.1:9344644-9644644 GCF_034236695.1 Oncorhynchus nerka | reverse complement strand
CCTGTCAGAGAGGTGCAGTACGTTGTGTTACAGAACATCGCCACCATGTCTATCCAGAGGAAGGTAAGGCTCTAAACATGGCTCCTCTCTTCAGCTGCGGGACAGATAATGGTTTTGTGTTACTGTTTTACTATCGGAGTGGCTGCGTGACCGGATTGTCTGGACGCCTCGAGAGCTTAACCACCGTACCTTCATCGCCAGACGTACTGCTCAGAGGAGAGACCATTCTCTCCCGTCGTCTGTGGTTATAAACGGCATGGTCGACCATGTTGCACGCATTTTGTCTGTTGTAAACGTCACGATTGTGACGATGTGGACTGCTGACTTCAGTTGGGCGAACTTTTCCGTCGGTTTTGAACGAATAACATTGCAGTATTACAAAGCGGTGGGCGGAGCCGGGCAGTTTAATCCAATCCCGCGGCCTCTGCCTTTTTTATATTATGAAGTATCATTATGGTTTTATGTTCTCCCCGCCAGGGCATGTTTGAACCTTACATGAAGAGTTTCTATGTGAGATCCACAGATGCCACTCACATCAAATCGCTCAAGGTAAGCTCCCTCGTGATGACCAAGCGGATGTAAAAGTAAACTGTGAGATGAGGTCAGGAGTGTGTGATCAGACCCATCTTGTCTCCCCAGCTGGAGATCTTGACCAGCCTGGCCAACGAAGCCAACATCTCAACCATCCTTAGAGAGTTCCAGGTAAGTCTCTGTCTCTCTCTCTCTGGGTTACATTCTGTCTCAAATTCAAGCTGCTTTATTGGCATGAAAAACATTGTCAATATTGCCAAAGCAACAATGTATACAATATACACTGCTCAAAAAAATAATGGGAACACTTAAACAACACAATGTAACTCTAAGTCAATCACACTTCTGTGAAATCAAACTGTCCACTTAGGAAGCAACACTGATTTGACAATAAATTTCACATGCTGTTGTGCAAATGGAATAGACAACAGGTGGCAATTATAGGCATTTAGCAAGACATCCCCAATAAAGGAGTGGTTCTGCAGGTGGGGACCACAGACCATTTCTCAGTTCCTATGCTTCCTGGCTGATGTTTTGGTCACTTTTGAATGCTGGCGGTGCTTTCACTCTAGTGGTAGCATGAGACTGAGTCTACAACTCACACAAGTGGCTCAGGTAGTGCAGCTCATCCAGGATGGAACATCAATGCGAGCTGTGGCAAGAAGGTTTGCTGTGTCTGTCAGCGTAGTGTCCAGAGCATGGAGGCGCTGCCAGGAGACAGGCCAGTACATCAGGAGACGTGGAGGAGGCCGTAGGAGGGCAACAACCCAGCAGCAGGACCGCTACCTCCGCCTTTGTGCAAGGAGGAGCAGGAGGAGCACTGCCAGAGCCCTGCAAAATGACCTCCAGCAGGCCACAAATGCGCATGTGTCTGCTCAAACAGTCAGGAACAGACTCCATGAGGGTGGTATGAGGGCCCGACGTCCACAGGTGGGGGTTGTGCTTACAGCCCAACACCGTGCAGGACGTTTGGCATTTGCCAGAGAACACCAAGATTGGCAAATTCGCCACTGGCACTCTGTGCTCTTCACAGATGAAAGCAGGTTCACACTGAGGACGTGACCGTCTGGAGACGCCGTGGAGAACGTTCGGCTGCCTGCAACATCCTCCGGCATGACCGGTTTGGCGGTGGGTCAGTCATGGTGTGGGGTAGTATTTCTTTGGGGGGGGGCGCACAGCCCTCCGTGTGCTCGCCAGAGGTAGCCTGAGATGAGATCCAATTGAGCACATCTGGGACATCATGTCTCGCTCCATCCACCAACGCCACGTTGCACCACAGACTGTCCAGGAGTTGGCGGATGCTTTAGTCCTGGTCTGGGAGGAGATCCCTCAGGAGACCATCCGCCACCTCATCAGGAGCATGCCCAGGCGTTGTAGGGAGGTCATACAGGCACGTGGAGGCCACACACACTACTGAGCCTCATTTTGACTTGTTTTAAGGACATTACATCAAAGTTGGATCAGCCTGTAGTGTGGTTTTCCACTTTAATTTTGTGTGTGACTCCAAATCCAGACCTCCATGAGTTGATAAATTTGATTTCCATTGATCATTTTTGTGTGATTTTGTTGTCGGCACATTCAACTATGTAAAGAAAAAAGTATTTAATAAGAATATTTTATTCATTCAGATCTAGGATGTGTTATTTTAGTGTGTATTTGGAATGATCATCAACAACAACAATAATAATAATAATAATAGTAGTAACAATAATGGTAATAATAAGTAAGTTACTGCTTACTATGCAGATGTTATTATTCAGTGTCCCTATGGCAGGCAAATGCATATTTGGTTGCAAGAGGAGCCATTGCTCCTTCGCCCATGAGTATTTTTAGTTTTTCCTCTGGGTTCAATTTGTAAACATTTGGAATATAAATGTAGTCATTTCTGTGAATAATGAATCTCTCTGTGAGGAATATTTATCACAGTAAAGGATAAAGTGAATCTCTGTCTCTACCTCCCCTGTCATGCAGTGACCACATACACGCTCCTCTTTGGGTAGCCATGTCTTTTTATGTCTGCCAGTTTCTATTGCCAGGTGGTCACTCAGCCTGTACTTGGTAAGGATCTGTCTCTGCTTCGTATCTCTGACAGAGTAGAGATAATCAGCCAATTCATATTCTCTGTTTAGGGTCAGATAGCAGTTTAGTCAGCTTTGGGATTTTGTTTCGTTTTTCCAGTATTGTAAATATGATTCCTTTGATTGGTTCATGATTTAGCTTATTGGAATTCTTTTGAAGCAGTGCTTGTGTCAGCCTTGTTGGTGAGGTCCAACACCAGCTGACTGAGAGGGCTCGTTTCTGAGCTCAGCTCTTGGGTTTGAAGTGCTTTAAATTGCAGACTTGAATTTGGACTTGAATTTAGATGTAGCCAAAATTTTAATGATCTTTTCTGTGTTTTCATTATTACTGGAAAACGGCCCAATTCTGCCCTACATGCATTAGTTGGTGTATTTCTCTGGATTAGTAGAATTTTCTGACAGAATTCTGCATTGTAGGGCTTCAATTGGATGTTTGTCCCACATTTTAAAGTCCAGTTTATTGAGTGGCCCCCAAACCTATTGGTAGGATTACACTGTCACATATTTTGGTTCAAATTCTAATTGGGATGTTGATTTTGAATAATTTCATTTTTATTGCATACAATGCTCTGCGAGCTTTTTCTTTGAGTGCATTCACTGCCATATTAAAGTTCCCCGATGCAGATATGGTCAGACCAAGGTAGGTTTGATTTTTAGTGTGTTCAATTATGGTGTTGTTCAGGGTGAATTTATATTTGTCCATCTGACATGTTTTTGGGGGAAAATCATGATTTGCGTTTTTTGTCAATTTACTGCCAGGGCCCAATTATGGCAATATTGCTCTAGAATATTAAGGTTCTGTTGAAGACCTTCTTTGGTTGGTGATAGAAATACCATCAGCATATAGCAGGTATTTCACCTCTGTGTCAAATAGTGTGAGTCCTGGCGCTGGAGAATGGTCCAACAAGTCTGCTAATTCATTGATTATAAATGTTGAACAGATTTGGACTCAAACTGCAGCCTTGTCTCACACCTCGACATTGTGAAAATAATTCTGTTCTTTGGTTTTTGATTTTTATTGCACACACATTTTATTAAGTCATACACCTTACCACCAAGCCCACTTTGGAGAATTTTGTGGAATAACCCTTCCTGACAAATATAATCAAATGCTTTTTTAAAGTCAATAAAGCAAGCAAAAATGTTGCCCTCTTTTTTTTTTTTTTTTTTGGTGGACGTGTTTACTAATTCGTGTGGTCAGTAGTGCGATGGTTAGGGAGAAAGCCAATTTGATGTTTACTTAATACATTTTTTTCTTGAAGAAAGGTTTGAATTCTTGAATTCAAAATGCTACAGAAAACCTTTCCCAAGTTGCTGTTTACGCAAATTCTCCTGTAATTATTGGGGTCTGATTTGTCTCCACTTTTGTGGATCGGGGAGATGAGCCCCTGGTTACAGCCAGAAGTTAAAACCATGTTGAACAATTTAAGCACAGCATTTTGCAACTCAGGTGTGCTCTTTTTCAGCATTTCATTTCTGATGTTATCTAGACCACAAGCCTTATTTGATTTTATAGATTTGAGCTTTTCATTTAGTTTTTGTTGGGTTATTGGGTAATCTAATGGAATTTGGTTGTTTTTAATGACTGATTCAAGGAAGTTCAATTTTTCTTTAATATCTAATTGGTTCTGTTGTAAGTCTTTTTGTGGGATGTTTTTGTATAGATTATCAAAGTATGTTTTCCAAATTCCTACATCTTGTATGGCTAATTCTTGTGGCTTTGTCGTGCTTAAATGGTTCCACATGTCCAAGAACTGATTTTGGTAAATTTACGTTGTCAATTTCATCGTGTCTTGTTGGTATAATTCAATTTCTTGCTTTTCAGTATATGTTTATACTGTTTCAAAGTATTCATATCGTAGCTCTGGGTTGTTTTGCTGCTTATGTTTTTCATTTAACATTTGTCTTAGGTGTTTTCTAATTGTTTTACATTCATTATCAAACCATTTTTCAGAAACTTTTTTTGTCTGATGTTGCATTCTGTCTCGTTTTGATGATCTCTAACATTCTCTCTCTCTGATTCTGTTACTCTCTCTCTCTCTCTCAATATCCTTTTCAGTCACTGGCAGCGGTTCCACATATATTATCGCCTTTTTAGATACAATGAATGGCTCCACCTTGTGCTTTGATTTGAACAGACTTATGTGAAGAGCCAAGACAAGCAGTTTGCAGCCGGTACCATCCAGGCCATCGGCAGGTGTGCCACCAACATCTCTGAGGTGACAGACACCTGCCTCCAAGGACTGGTGCTGCTGCTCTCCAACCGAGACGGTACGGAACCATTGACCGATTGATTGATCGATCGACTGATTGGTTCTCTTTGTCCAGAGAATCAGTCGATCGTGTGTCTTTGTCCAGCTCCGGTTCATAGTTGGATATATGTGTCAAACCCCTCTCTTTTGTATATATTGTTTTAACCTCTTAGATGCGAAGTCTCCAGTTTGAGGCACTTGCGTGGTTCTGGTAGTATTTGTTCTAAATGGATATTTGGACACCATAGCTTGAAGTGGCTTGCATTGAGCGGTAGCCCTGATTCTCATGGACAGAGGATTATGTCTCTTCTGCCTGTGTGAAGCAAGGTGGTGACATCTGACAACACTGTCCAACACCTGGCTGAATCCTACTTCACAGCCACTAACACTGCATATGCCTGGAATCCTTACACCCTAACGCAGCAGGAGAGATTGGTTTTGTAGCTGTAGCTTTTTTTTTTTGTCAGGGACAAGATTAATAGGAGATGAAAGGTGAGTCCCTAACGAGTTTAGGAAGCTAAGCTAGAGCTCTGGGAGACGCGATGGGGGCAGATGTTTTGCAAATTTTATGCACGTTTTCTCTAACACAATATACAAACATGTATTTTACAGTTATAAGGAAGGTGAAATCTTATAGTTAGTAATTTTATAAATTGATTATACTATATATAGTAAATGTAATTTCACGCCTTTTTCATACTTTTGTTGAATAGGCAATACATCATATACAATATTTCATTTTTATTATGCTGGTACTGTGTACTTCAGCTTGTGTCCTCAAGTGACTACACCTCAGCAATTTATTTAAAAAATTACCAGAAAGGTGAGATTTTAACCTTTTGAGTGTGCAGCAACAATCCCCCAAAAGTAATGATTTATCATGAGGGCCACAAACAATAACTAGTAACTGTTTATGGCCCTTCTCATGATAAATAATTACTTTTGGGGGATTTCGTATATATTACATTTTTTGATTACATTTAGTTACATTTTGAAATGGAAATGTATCGTCTCCTCACAGAGACGGTGGTGGCTGAGAGCGTGGTGGTCATCAAGAAGCTTCTCCAGACCCAGCCCACCCAGCACAGTGACATCATCAAACACATGGCCAAGCTCTTCGACAACATCGCTGTACGTCTACCGCGACCTCAGTGCGTCTGTGTACTTGCTCTTGCGCCCGAGCGAGTCGGGACTCAAAATGCCCCCCCCCCCCCCCCCAAAAAAAAACAGACTAACCCCTCTTTTGTGTCAAGGTGCCGATGGCACGGGCCAGCATCCTGTGGCTGATGGGGGAGTACTGTGAGAGGGTCCCTCAGATCGCCCCCGACGTCCTCCGCAAGATGGCCAAGAGCTTCACCTCCGAGGAGGACATCGTCAAGCTGCAGACTGTCAACCTGGCTGCCAAACTCTACCTCACCAACTCCAAACAGGTACGTTAGCCTACTCTAACAGTAGGTACACCGAACAGTCGAGTCGGCAGTACACGTCGCAGCGTTATTCTGCCCTAACATAATTCATCTTATTCAACTGTTATTGTCATGGAAGTAAACAACGTCATTAGCCTCCAGTTTCTTGTTATTTGTCTCCCGCAATTGAATTTTCCCCACTTCCTTAAGTGCAAGCTTTAACGTTGCGCGTCGTGCCATTGCCTTGCCTCTGTTTGGTAACTACAGATCCGTTCTATCGGATGCAGAGCATTATGGCGGCCAGGCTGGGTTTATGACCACACTGCAGATGCTGCCGCCTCAAATGAGCATGTTATTAGACCTCTTTCCCCTTGCTAATGTTTCAGAGAGATTGGGAGGGAAGAGAGTGGGATGGTGGGAGGGAAGAGAGTGGGATGGTGGGAGGGAAGAGAGTGGGATGGTGGGAGGGAAGAGAGTGGGATGGTGGGAGGGAAGAGAGTGGGATGGTGGGAGGGAAGAGAGTGGGATGGTGGGAGGGAAGAGAGAGGGCTGGGAGGGAAGAGGTAAAAAAAAAAGGGGGGGGGTGAAGAAATAGGGAGGTGTGAGAGAGTGGTATAATGTCGACCTTCTGGGGTCGTAACTCTTGGTTTTTATACCTCCCTGAATAATATATGTTAAAGGCAAGTGCTCCCCATCTCGGACCATAAACCCACCTGGCACAGAGAGAGGTTGTCACTCATACGGCTAGAGAGGGGGAGCAGACTGGAGGAGAACAGTGTGTTTGTATGAAGAAAATGTAGTAGGAAGCACCATACGGATTCATGAGCTTTTACCTTAATGGAGCTATGTGCTGCTTTTTTTTTATGTTGGAGGCATCTTCTCCCCCTCCTTCCTTCTCTCTCCCAACATCCAGACCAAGTTGTTGACCCAGTACATTTTGAACCTGGGGAAATATGACCAGAACTATGACATCAGAGACCGCACGCGCTTCATCCGCCAGCTCATCGTGCCCAATGAGAAGAGCGGTGCACTCGGCAAATATGCCCGCCGCATCCTGCTGGCGCCCAAGCCGGCGCCCGTCCTCGAGTCCACATACAAAGGTACCTTTGGAAGTAGTGCACTAAATAGGGAATAGGGTGCCCTTTAGGAGACACACGGGTGTTTTTAATATGCTGGTGTGAGTCTGTGAATGGCAGAGGGTCCAGGGCCCTCTCCCTCTCTCTCTCTCCCGGCTCTGATGAGATGGGTGAATTATTACCTGGCTAATGATAACCTTTGAGATGCAGATAACACACACACACACAGTTAACTTGAATCCAGATGAGAGAAAGACAGAAGCAGCCTCTGAAACATTATTATTCTGCAGTGGTCTCTGCGTCTACTAGATGTTTATGGAAAACGTTACCACTCCTGTCATTCTTAATATTCACCCTTTTAACTCTTGATTTCTTTTCTCCCTCTCTGTTTCGTTAGAGAAGGCTGACCTCCCCAGGCACTTTGACTGATTACACCTCCTATATTGACCATTAGGGAGGGAGAATGGTTTTACTCTTGTGCGTGTGGGCTCCTGGACCCTTTATTAAACAGCAGTGTGTGTGTGTGTGTATACAGTGACATTTCAGAGTGTTTAATGCCAATTACTCTCTGTCCTGCTGATTGAGAGAGAACTGCTGTGACATTGAGACCCTGCCTCTTTCTCTACCCCTTTCTCGTCCTCCAATGTTACTCATTATGTTTCTCGTCCCTCTTTTCTCCCCACCCCCACCATTTCCCCTTCGTCCTCTCACCCCCTCTCCCTCCTCCAATGTTACTCATTATGTTTCTCCTCTGACATTTTCCCTTCTCTTTGTCTACCCTTTACTTCCTCCCTCTCTCTGTCTTCTCCTCTCTCTCTGTCAGACCGTGATCGTTACCAGTTGGGAACGCTGTCCCACACCATCAACACCAAAGCCAGCGGCTACCTGGAGCTCTCTGATTGGCCTGCCGTGGCTCCTGACCAATCAGTGAGGAACGTGGAGGTGATTGAGCCGGTAAGGATCCATCTTTACTTCTACTACCCGTTTCCGCTCATCACCCAGGCCCTACACCAAGGGTGGCCGTGGTCAATTCAGACATTTTAATTACAGCTCCGTGTTTATACACTATGAATACAAGCGTATGTGGACACTCCTTCAAATTAGTGGATTCTGCAATTTCAGCCACACCTGTTGCTGACAGGTGTATAAAATTGAGCACAGAGCCATGGGAGCTCCATAGACAAACATTGGCAATAGAATGGCCTTACTGAAGAGCTCAGTGACTTTCAACGTGACACTGTCATAGGATGGTACCTTTCCAACAGTTGGTCAAATTTCTGCCCTGCTAGAGCTGCCCCGGTCAACTGTAAGTGCTGTTATTGTGAAGTGGAAACATCTAGGAACAACAGCTCAGCCGCGAATTGTTAGGCCACACAAGCTCACAGAACGGGACCATCAAGTGCTGAAGTGTGAGTTCAAAACTGCCTCCGGAAGCCACATCATCAAATAACTGTTTGTTGGGAGCTTCATGAAATGGACTTCCATGGCCGAGCAGCCGCACACAAGCCTAAGCTTACCGTGCACAATGCCAAGCGTTGACTGGAGTGGTATAAAGCTCACCGCCATTGGACTCTGGAGCAGTGGAAATGCGTTCTCTGGAGTGATGAATCACACTTCACCATCTGGCAGTCCGACGGACTAATCTGAGTTTGGCGGAAGCCAGGAGAAACGCTACCCGCCGCAATGCGTAGTGCCAACTGTAAAGTTTGGTGGAGGAGGAATAATGGTTTACGGCTGTTTTTCATGGTTCGGGCTAGGCCCCTTAGTTCCAGTGAAGGTAAATCTTAATGCTACAGCATACAATGACATTCTAGACGATTCTGTGCTTCCAACTTTGTGGCAACAGTTTGAAGGCCCTTTCCTGTTTCAGCATGACAATGACCTATCCCAACATCAGTGCCCGGCCTCACTAATGCTCTTGTGGCTGAATGGAAGCAAGTCCCCGCAGCAACGTTCCAACATCTAGTGGAAAGCCTTCTCAGAAGAGTGGAGGCTGTTATAACAGCAAAGGGTGGACCAACTCCATATTAATGCCCATGATTTTGGAATGAGATGATGAGCAGGTGTCCACATACAACACCAGTCAAAGCTTGCCCACCTACTCATTCCAGAGGTCTAATTTATTTGTACTATTTTCTACATTGTAGAGTAATATTGAAGACAAACTATGGAATCATGTACTAACCAAAAAAGCGTTAAACAAATCAAAAATATTTTAGATTCTTCAAAGTAGCCAACCTTTTGCCTTGACAGCTTTGCACACTCTTGGCATTCTATCAGCCAGCTTCATGAGAAATGCTTTCTTGTAGGAGTTCCAACATATGCTGAGCACTTGTTGGCTGCTTTTCCTTCACTCTGCGGTCCAACTCATTCCAAACCATCTCAATTGAGTTGAGGTCAGGTGATTGTGGAGGCCAGGTCATCTGACGCAGCACTCCATCACTCTCCTTGGTCAAATAGCCCTTACACAGCCTGGAGGTATGTTTTGGGTCATATTGTCCTGTTGAAAAACAAATGATAGTCCCACTAAGCGCAAACCAGATAGGATGGCGTATCTCTGCAGAATGTTGTGGTAGCCATGCTGGTTAAGTGTGGCTTGAATTCTAAATAAATCACTGACGGTGTCACCGGCAAAGCACCCCCACACCATCACATCTCCTCCTCCATGCTTCACGGTGGAAACCACACATGCGGAAATCATCCATTCACCTACTCTGTGTTCATGAAATTTTCCGAAGTGACTGACTTTCATGTCTTAAAGTAGTGATGGACTGTTTCTCTTTGCTTATTTGAGCTGTTCTTGCCATAATATGGACTTGGTCTTTTACCAAATAGAGCTATTGTCTGTCTGTATACCACCCCTATCTTGTGTTGTGACAACTGATTGGCTCAAAGGAAAGAAATTCCACAAATGTACTTTTAACAAGGTGCACCTGGTTGACAGAATGCCAAGAGCGTGCAAAGCTGTCATCAAGGCTAAGGGTGGCTACTTTGAAGAATCTCAAATATAAAATATATTTTCATTTGTTTAACATGTTTTTGGCTACTACATTATTCCATATGTGTTATTTCATAGTTTTCATGTCTTCACTATTATTCTACAAAGCAGAAAATAGTAAAAAAATATAGAAAAACCCTTGAATTAGTTGATTTGTCCAAACCTTTTGACTGGTACTGTACTTTTTGTTTCAATCTTTCCTTACTTCCTCTTACTGTACCTCCCTTCCTCTGACCTCACTTCCTAATCCGTTGCCAGGTGAAGGAGTGGGCTCCGTCGCTAGGGAAGACTGGAAAGTCCAAGCTGTCCAAGTCATCAGATGATAAGTTCTACTCTGACTCTGGAGAGGAGGAGGAGAAGGGCTCAGGGAGCAGTAGCAGTGATGACAGCAGCAGCAGTAGTAGTGAAGGTCCGTTTGACCATGTTTGTACCATAAAGTATGTTATTTTGTGAGGGCTTGCAATGCCAGTCAAGGTTGTATTCATAATCGTACGAGATGAACGTGTGTGTGTGTGTGTGTTAGAGTCAAGCAGTGAGGCGGAGAGCGATGAGGAAAAGAGCAGTGAAGAGTCCGACAAGTCCTCCAGCCAATCAGAGAAGAGTTCCAGTGAGTCCGACTCTGAACAGAAGAAAACAACTAAGAAACCACCACAGAAGAAGACAGTCAAACCAACGGCCAAAGACAGGTACTATAATGAATTATTCAACACGTATAATTGCGGTTAAGTATGTTGGCTCCTTTGTACGATTCACTATTTTAGTGCTGAGGGGCTGGTGCTTTCTGAAGTCGGCTCAGTCTTTGAACAATCCTCACGATTTTTGATTTGGGTTTCCATTCATATATTTTTTGCAATAAATGCATTAAGTCAGTTGAATTCTGTAACGACACAGAATACAACTATTAATAAAAGCCCATTGCTGCTTATCGCTTTTTTCTTTTTTTTTCACATGACTTTACTTTAATAAAATAGTTTAGTTGGCTATGTTAAATAGCTGTTTTAGTATGATGGTGACTTTAGTAGCAGTTTCATTAATAAAAGTAATGACTTCCCATCCTTTATCACATGACTTTAATAAAATATTTCAGTTGTGTAATATTACATTATTTTCGTATGATGACTTTGGTATTTCATGCCGAGTCATCACACCTCTGCTCAGGCAGTAGCAGCCACCATCTATTGCTCTGCTCCCCAATGAGTCGTCCTGTTTGTAACTGCCAGCTATCAGTCAATTCGATGTATTATTGGCTAGAGATGGGGCTACCTCACGAAGCAACTGTTTCCATTTCTGTCCCACTCCCTCATGTCACGCTCTTCTCTCTTTCTCGTGTGTCTGTGAAGAAGGCTACGTAATGGCCATTGTAGTTAAGTACCACGTTTTCTGCGGTAAACTTTGTTGAAAACTACGACTTCCTACTAAGTCCAACAACCGTGCTTTGAGCTCACAGAAAATACCAGAACTAAATGGAATTAGAATCATTGAACAGACGTTGGCCGATTTATTTATTTATTTATATATATATATATATATATATATATATATATATATATTTTTTTTTTTTTACCGGAAATAAAACGACATTTTAGCTAATCGCGCAGCACTATATTTATTCAAAATGTTGAAATTCAAACTTTTGGTTTCCATGTGTTTTTGTTTGATTTACAGCTGCACAGGACCAAGAAATTCAAATGAATTTGGTTGGAGGCAAGTGATTTTCGTTTACTGTGTAATTCGTCTCCCCTGTGGTAAATAGCCGTTCAACTAGTTTTGAAAAGAGGAACTTTCTGCTTTATTGTGCTCCATTGTGAAGGGCTCTCATAACGGCAGTGCAGCTGTGGATTGGTCATTTAGCTTCCTGTTGGTAGCAATGAATGAGATCTGAGACATAACTGTTGAACACAGACACACACTGGCAAATTTTGTCCCTGACATGTTCTATTTCATTCTCTCACACAATGCTCTCACACGTACACACACACACCCTACCTGCTCGCGCTGTGTGACAGGCCGGCAGCTGACCCTGTTCCCTCCATTAGAGGGTGTAATTAGACCAGCTCACCCCAGTGCTTCCACACACGCACGCACCCACACATGCTATACCCACTATCCCACACACACTATCTCGCTCTCAAACACACACACACACAGTAATTATCCCAGCTCACCCCAGTGCTTCCACAACAAACACAGCATAATGCCCTCATTACGGCCCAGTCATTCCAGGCAGGGCTTAATCAGGCCCGCTCTGATTTATATCGCTTTTTCCTGTTCGCAACAAATGAAATCTGTAGGCCAAATTAATACTGGCTTCTCATCATCGGCCAAGTTAAAAAGCCAGTTACCGTCACAATTCTGCTCGTTAATTTAACAGCTGAAAATCCCAGGCAGCCCGAGTAAACACTCATTATCAGGACAAATTGGAGAGAGAGAGAGAGATGGAAAGAGAGAGAGCGAGCGAGGGAGGGAGGGAGGAAGAGAAAAAAGTTTCAACGAAAGCGATATTAAATTAAGTGGGCAAACCAAAACAGATTGATCTTGGTTGTTCTGACAGAGTTTTAGCATGAGCTCCAGCAGACTGCAGTACGCGGTGGGGGTGGAAATGGTTTTGGTTAGAGTGCCTTTAATGGATAGATTCATAACACGTTCCCCTTCTTATAATGAAACTTTTCATGTTTTAATATAGGGAAAACCCAAGTTAATGTTCTATTTCAATCTGTGTTAGTCGGAACCCGCGGTAGGGGAAACGGCGCCACCGTCTGCCCCAGGGCCGTTACGTTTTATTTTTTGTTGACGAAGTGGAGGTGAGGAGCATCGCACAACGTGATCTCCACATGTCTTTTCAGTACATATTCTGCTGTTTGATCACGCGTGCAATGACGTCGGAGGGGGAAAAAAGCCCGTGTTCATTATTTGCCGTAACTTGTTTGTTATATAGCCAACGGTAGTGGCAGTTTCACCGCTAAGGATTCCATATTACAATTTGTTTTTCCTCCCACGGAATAACCCTTCAAGATGCACTCCTTCATCTCACAGGTACATATAGAAGATACTGGTGGAGTTTTGGATGACGGTTATTGTCCAGCCCATTGCTTTTGGCTGCAACTCCTGGCTACATGTGCTGCCCATAGAAAGTCAATGATTTAATGGCATAACGGGTGGACTGGCGGCCATTGCCAGTGTAGTAAAAAGGGGACCATCGAGTTGTCCCAGAAGCCCGTGAACCCAGACAGATGGTGTGATGGGTCTGCAGCAAGAAAGATGTTGCATAAAGTTCACTTCAGCGTACTCCGTTGAGAGTGTACCCATAGGCTAGGTCGAAGATGACAAATGATATGTTTTCCAACTAGCCCATAGGAGCACAGCAGGAAGTAAAAGCAGGAAGTGCACCCATCAATCTGTGCTTTTAAAAAAATATATATATATAAATTAACAACAAATCAATACAGAAAGTACATGAGGGAACACAAGTGTATATATAGATTATAAACAATGGACAATCGAGCTAGGGGGTACAATATCACATTATAAGGACCGTAAGGGGCATACATACACTTACTCTAACAAAAAAGCTGTTCGAATTGTATTTATCTCTTTTTGTAGGGTAAGAAAATGTTTGTTTTTGTTTGTAAATTTACATTTGTGGCTATGAAATTTGGCCAAAAGAATAATGAAATGAATTACATAATGTTCAGCTTATTTATATCGTATGTAAAGAATCCAAGCAGTACATCTCTCCACAATAGTGTAAAATCTTCATAAATGTGTTCGATTATAAACCTACTGATGTCTTGCCACAGTTTTCTTACATGCATACAATGCCAAAAAAGATGCAAAACTGTTTCTGGGTGGTCATTACAAAAGGAACAATTTGAGTTGATGTTTTCTTTAAACTTCTTCATATAGTGGTTGGCAGAATCATATTTATTAATAATTTTAAATGAAACTTCCTTAATTTTGTTAACAAGTAGGTATGTGTGTGGCAACAGCCAAACTTTTTTCCAACAGATATTATCAATAAATCCATTCCAATAAGGCATGACATAAGGTATAGATACAACATCCTGCTGAAACAAGGATCGTATCGCTCTGTTGTTGAATGGACCAAAAGAGAAACAAATCTTCCCTACTGATGAGTCAATAGAAGGTAGGCTCTGAGGGTCAGGTCTTGACACGTTCCTGAATAACAGAGCAACACCTGAGGGAATGGAGACTAAAACAATTGAAAAATCTTTAGGTGTTACAGGGACCTTGCGAAGTGATAAGAATTCCTTATAACTGAGTAAAAGACCCTCTGCATTAACCAGTTGGCTCACCAATAGGATATTATTTCGGAACCAATATTCTAAAAACAGAAGTAAGTTTATACAATATATCCCGATTATTCCATATAATATCTGTGTGGAGAAAAATTGTGTTTATAAATTAAGGACCATGACAAGAGAACCTGCCGATGAAAAGCAGAAAGTTTCATGGGAATTTTGTCAATATTATAATTGCAAAACAACATGAAGTTAAGGCCACCAAAAGTAGAGAAGACATGATGAGGAATAAAATTCCAGATAGAAGTGGGTCTTCTTAGGAATTGTTTTATCCAATTGATCTTAAAAGTATTATTTAAAGTAGTAAAGTCCCGAAAATTCATTACAACAGTTTTCCTAATGTAATGGGTACGTTTTCTCCAAAGACCAGATGCTTTTCAACTTTCTATCTCCTTGCTTATTTTACTGTCAAGATAGAGCGCCATATGTTAGTCTAGAGATACCTTCGGCCTTGGTTATTAGGACTCTACCTTTTAAAGATAAGTCCCTCTGTAGCCATTGATTTAGCTTCTTCTGTTTATTTTTTTTAAATAAGAGGGTTAGAATTGAGTAAGCCTCTAGACTTCTGATCCTTTGTAATGGTTATGCCTAAATATGTAAGTTCTTCTTTTACTGGAATACCATAATATGAAGGTGTCACACAATCTTTGACAGCCATGAGTTCACATTTCTTAATGTTAAGATATAGACCAGACGCTTTGGAAAAGGATTTTAATCACATTGATCGATATGGGAATTTGGTTAGCGTCTTTCAGAAAAAGTGTAGCATCGTCAGTCAGCTGACTTATAATAATTTCTTTACCAACTATGGAAATACCTTGTACAGGACTATTATTTAAAGAAGTTTGGTGATTTCATAAAAACAGGTACGGAGAGATTGGACAACCTTGCCTAATTCCTCTCTTTAACTCAAATCTAGGTGAAGTGCCATATTTCAATTTGATAGAGCTGTTACCATTTGCAAATAGTCTTAATAGCCTTGCAGAAAAAATCCCCAAAGCCAAGTCTCAAGGGAGTGGAAGAGGAACTGATGCTCTACTGTGTCAAATGCTTTATAAAAATCTAAAAAATAATATGAAGCTATCCTCAGTTATTAGGTCTGAGTAGTCAAGTACGTCTAATACTAGTCTGACATTGTTAAAAATATGTCTGTTCTTCATAAAGCCAGACTGTTTCATCAATGATTGCATCCAGGACTTCTTTAATTATTTTTGCAAGTAGTAAGTAAGTAATATCTTAGTCATTATTAAGAAGACAAATTGGACGCCAGTTATATTGTATAAAAATACTTTTTTTGTTTTTAGATGAGCAGCACTTCTTTTTTAGGCATCAGTGTTATTAACCCCTGACTCATTGTAGGAGGGAGAACATTGTTTTTAATACTCTCTAAAAAGACTTCAAATAGGAAGGGAGCTACTTGTTCAGAAAATAATTTGTATAATTCTGATGTAATTCCATCAACACCTGTTGATTTATTGTTCTTTATACGTTTGATAGACTATAATCTCTTCAACTTTGATGGGTTCATCACACTGATAGAGTGAACATTATTCAGTGAGTTAAAAAAAACATATCTGTGGATTTCTGACAGACCATAGTGCTATACAATTTTCTGTAAAAATTGCTACAGTATTTTAGCGATTTAATTTTTGGTCATCTGTAATAACACCATCAATGTTTAACTTATGGATAGTGTTATTTTTAGTGACATTTCTCACGTCTAAAGAAATAGGATGAATTCTGTTCTCCCTCCTCAATCCATTTTTAATAAATAATTCTAATAAAGACTCCTTCTGCTTTTAATCTATATATATTATCCAGTTTATTTTGTAACTCAATTAGTTCCATATTCTCCTCCCCCGATAGGTCGACTGGGGACCTCTGAGAAAGGGAAGTTATCTTAATGATCACCTTTTCCTCCTCAGCTCTTCTGGTCTTAGCAAGATTACTACCATATTTTCTAAGATATTTGGACACCTCAAATTTAAAGAGCTCCCAGTTCTTGCAATAAGATTTTTCTTCACAAGCCCTTTCCCAAAAGTGTGAGAGCAGATCTTTAACCTCAAATGTAACTATATCATTATTTAATAATGAGCTATTTAGCTTCCAGTAGGATGCTCTACCAAGGTTCATATCAGGGGTAAATATTTGTAGTAACACACTCACTGTCAATACATTTTGATATAAGCCAAAAATTCCCATCAATCTGTGCTGTGATTTGTTCATTCAACTCCTCTGACGAAGCGAAACCGAGACATTCCGTTGCACGAACCACATCCGTTAACTGTAATTCAAATGAAAATGTTAGATGGAAATGATTGCCTCACACTACCAGGCAGCCATTGCGAGTTTACCAGTCAACTTGCCAGGGTTAAGGGGTACCAAGCCAGTTTTACTCATTCTATTTCTGTGTGATGTTGCTGTGGTAAAAGGGGGGCGTTACCTAGGCAACCGACGACTTGGAGCAAACGACACCTCGCAGGTTTCAGCTCGGAGCAACAAATTGTTACAACAGTCAACCACAAGAATGTCCATCCCGACGTCCCACAACAACAACAAAAGAAGACGAAATCACGACGGTTATTTTATTTCCGTAACTGTCTTCAGCCATAACCGTCGGTTATACAGTAATTGTACCAGCCCCCAGTTGTATTGTGATTAGGCAGTTGTAGCTCTCTGACGCCCTTTCGTGTTATTTCTCCTCCGTGTCAGTGATTCGGACGAAAACGGGAACGTTGCTAAAGAAACCAGCAGTTCGTCTGCAGAAGAGACCTCGTCTGGTTCCGAATCTGGGTCCGACGCAGACTCCCACTCAGGCACCGAACACAAGAAGAAAACCAAGTCTAAAGCCAAACCCAAGGTGAGACATCCAACCGTGAGGGCAACCGCTTGCTGGGGGTTTCAGTTTTAGCATGGTTAACACCTCCAGAAATAACCCCTGGTGGGGGTTTTCCTTAATCTGCAGCTGATTTGAATTGAGGCCATGGTCATGAGTCTGAACAGATGAACCTCTGTTGACTTGTGTCCAATCTGAGCTCTTCTCCACACTGTAAATAAGAGTGTTTGAACCAACCTTCTGTTTGTCATAGTACAACGCTTTATAATGTGTTAGCGTGAACCGTGGGAGAATCTCAATTGCATACTCCCTCGCGTCCTCTCTCCTCACCACCTTCCCTCATCCCATTGGAGGAGAAGGTCAGATGGGAGGGACTTCTGGCTTTCTCATCCAATGGGTTTTGAGAAGGTGGTGAGGAGAGGACGCGAGGGAGTATGCAATTGAGATTCTCCCACGGTCTTTCTCCGAGCTAGTGGAGGCCGAGAAATCAGATTCTACACAGTGGAATAGGATTTGGTCTGCTTCTTTGCAGTGTCGTCTTCCCCATCTACCCCCCCCCCCCCCCCCCTGTCTTTTCCTTCCCTCTCTGACCCTCCCTCTTTCGTTCTCTGCTATGAAATTCTAATTTTGCATCCTTTGCTTCTGTGACCTGTGTCTCAGTCTTTTCTTTTGCTCTTCCACTTTCTTTCACCTCACTCCGCCTGCAAACAAGGGTTCCTTCTCTATTATACCGCCAGCAAGCATCAATCAGAGACGATCTGATAAGATACGCCCTCGAACTTCATTGTTTGTTTTCACTATTACACCTTCTCTGTCTCTCTCTCTCTCTCTCTGTCCGTTAGTGGATCCCGCAGTAAGCAGAGTGGAATTTTACGGTTCTTTTATAAGATGTGAACAGGGCTGTGGTTGGTTAGGAGGGCATGGAGAGCGAGAGAGG
Source organism: Oncorhynchus nerka (assembly GCF_034236695.1). Taxonomy (NCBI): domain Eukaryota; kingdom Metazoa; phylum Chordata; class Actinopteri; order Salmoniformes; family Salmonidae; genus Oncorhynchus; species Oncorhynchus nerka. The sequence goes on along the minus strand of NC_088414.1, from coordinate 9,626,211 downwards.
GCCGTAAAAGCGCTCGTATGTTTAATAGCGTTTTTAATGTCGCCCGTTTTGTAGTGTAGATCTGGCGACGCACATCCTAATATTCCGAGTCGCCGTTTGACAAGCCTGGCCTAGTGGTTGGAGGTAGAGTCACTAGAGTGCATCAAGTTGTGACGGGACGCACCTCATGGCTGGCCCATGCAGATCAGAGACGCGCTTCAGATGTACTGTGTATGGTGTGTGTGTGCACAGCAGCCTGAGAAATAGAATTGATCTCGAATTGAATTTTATGTACATAGCAGATATGTTTAGAAATGCCATGTTACATTGGATAGACTCTGTCAGTCAAATTTAGGTAGTGTAGACCACACCCCCCCCTAAACAATACATACAGTGTAGACCACACCCCCCCCTAAACAATACATACAGTGTAGACCACACCCCCCTAAACAATAGATACAGTGTAGACCACACCCCCCTAAACAATACATACAGTGTAGACCACCCCCTAAACAATAGATACAGTGTAGACCACACCCCCTAAACAATAGATACAGTGTAGACTACACCCCCTAAACAATACATACAGTGTAGACCACCCCCTAAACAATAGATACAGTGTAGACTACACCCCCTAAACAATACATACAGTGTAGACTACACCCCCTAAACAATACATACAGTGTAGACTACACCCCCTAAACAATACATACAGTGTAGACTACACCCCCTAAACATACATACAGTGTAGACTACACCCCCTAAACAATACATACAGTGTAGACCACCCCCCCTAAACAATACATACAGTGTAGACCACCCCCCTAAACAATACATACAGTGTAGACTACACCCCCCTAAACAATACATACAGTGTAGACCACCCCCTAAACAATACATACAGTGTAGACTACACCCCCCCTAAACAATACATACAGTGTAGACTACACCCCCTAAACAATACATACAGTGTAGACCACCCCTAAACATACATACAGTGTAGACCACACCCCCTAAACAATACATACAGTGTAGACTACACCCCCTAAACAATACATACAGTGTAGACCACCCCCTAAACAATACATACAGTGTAGACCACACCCCCTAAACATACATACAGTGTAGACTACACCCCCCCTAAACAATAGATAGTGTTGACTTCCAATATTCTGCTTGTCATCTTTTCTCTCCTCCACTTGTTCCTCTATCTCTTTCATCTATATCCTTCATTCGTCGTGCCGTTCATGTTGAAACATTTATCTAAAAAGGGGAAACTGTGTATATGTTATGATATACCGTTCTGTACTCTGCCAAGTGTGTTTGACTATAAATGTATTTCCCAATCCGACAGAGACCTAAGGGTCGCACATTTTTTGAATGAGTATTTATTTTTGTTACCCAGCACCTGTTCCAAGCCCGTGGAGATCTGTATGCTCTAGAGACAGTTTGTTTCTCACGTAGGTTTCTGGTTCCCCCCCCTAGATGGAGGTGAAGTCAACGAAGGAGGTGTCCCTGTTGGATTTGGACGACTGTACGTTTTCTGTCTGCGCTACAGCAACGTAACTGTGAAAAATACATCCAACTGTAGTCATCACAATATTTCCAGTGGGAATTAATCCTATTTCGGCATAATATATATATTCAATTTAGCAGACACTTTTATCCTAAGTGACAGTAATGTGCGCATACATTTGACTTAAGGCTGGTCCCCGGGCCTTCTCTTTGTCCTGTAGTCACTCCTACACCAGTGACCCGGCCCAAGACGTCTGTCCTCTCCCCCAGCCTGCTCGGAGACCTGGAAGGCCTGTCTCTCTCCAACATCTCCTCCACCATACAGGTGTGTGTGTGTGTACTGTCTGTGTTGGTTTGTCTATCCCTCCCTCTGTGTGTAAGTCCCACTGGGTCCTGTGTGTGTGTCTGGTTGACAGAGCTTAGAGAGAGAGAGAGAGAGCATCCAGTAGTGTGTCTCCTGAATGAGTCAGGTCTCTCCGGGGGCTGAGATATCTCCTCCTGAGGGTGGCTACTGACTCTTTTTCTTCTTCTCCTCCCTGAGCATATTTAGTACTCCTCTCCTCCCTCCCTCTCATCCAGGTGCAGTGCCTGTGCACTGCTCCGATGCCAAACTCCGTCCATCCGTCTCTCTTTCCACCTCTCTGTCGCTCTTTCCCTGTTGTCCCTGCACAGCGTGTCTGTGCGTGACGCTTGACCTTTCTCCCCAGTGTAACAACTCTGTCTGTCTTTTGGTTTGAGATTTATGTGCGCGCGTTGGCCTCGCGCTAGTTTAGCTGAGGACCGTGCGTGACCAACCAGTCGGCTAATCCATTAGAGAGCCGATATGTCCCCAAAACGTCGCTGTACGGACCCGTAAAAGTCCCGTTTACTTTGCTTATCTTAGCTACAAAGAAGTTCCCTCATGTAGCCAGTCTTTGTGTCCTTTTTTGAATTGTTCTGTCATCACACGTCCAAGGCGTGTGTTTGTGTGTGTGTGTGTGTGTGATTGACAGCCCTTCCCAGGCCTGTCTGTATGCAGAGTAGTGTGTGTACTGAAAGGTGAAAGCCCGGGCAGTAATGGAGAATAGAATTGCAGATTAAACAGGGTGCTGTTTTCACATCAGCGTCTGATTTGAGAGTCAATCCTATGCATACATACATGATGGCCATCAGGATTCATAGACTGGGGGGTAAATAACCTCAAAACCCTCTATTGCTACTTACTTTCAAAAGCGTACGAACAGACACACACACACACACACACACACGAGCAGTGTCACCCACTCACTATCTCGCTCTTTCTCACACACTTACCCCTGTGTCTTTTCTATATCTCACCAATCCGCCCGCAGAAGCGGGGGTGTGTCTCAGCTGAGCGCTTCGGCCCTTTTTTAGAGAATTACTGCCTGGTTATCAAAGATATTTACATTAACCCTGGTCACCGTCTCTGACCCCCCCCCCCCCCCCCTCTCTCTCTCTCGTCCTCTCTCCTCTCCCCCCTCTCTCTCGTCCTCTCTCCTCTCCCCCCTCTTTTTCCCTTTGTCTCTCTCCCCTTTCTCTCTCTTCTCTCTGTCATGCTCCCTCTCTCTCTAATAACATTTTGACATTAGAGGATCTCTCAAATGCCTTTTAAACCAACCCACCCTGCCACACACCCTCTGTCCATGTGTGTGTGTGTGTGTGTGAGGGGGGTTGACTAAGGCTGATAACTTTTCATTCATAATTAGCATTGGGCGAATGGGGCTGCGTTGGGGGGAAATTGAACTGTCAGCAGCAGGGCGCGGGCCGTTTGACCCCATCACACCTGGAGGGGGCCATCATAATTTGTTCATTTGGTGCCCATCAGACGGGCCTCTCCTCCCCCGTCTCCCCTCTCTGACCTCCTCCGGTGTGGGCGCGATGGGTTAAGGTCTAATTATGAATCAGCAGTGGGCCGGGAAAGGCTGGAATATAGCAGCCCTGCCCTCCACACACCCCTACCTGCCACTCTCTCTCTAACACACACACACACACACACACACACACACTGGTGGGGTATAAAGAGGTTTAAATGCCCTGTAGGAAATAGTGCAATATGCAACCGGTTGGTTTTGATGGGATGTGGCTGGGTGAGTGTGTCGGTTGTCTGTCTGTCTCTGAATCAAGTCCCTGATGTAAAGGCTTCAATTGAACTGGTGTACTGTGCTGTAACTATCCATGCTGGTTTGAAAGTAACCAGGTGAGTCACTTAAAATAAACAACAATTACAATCAGCCACACGTCCCTTACACCCCTGTCTCTTTCTCTCTGTCTCTCTCCGTCGCAAAATCTCACAACGTGATGAAATCCTCTTTCGGAAGTAACAAGCCGCCAGTGTCACAAAAGCAGAAATGGATTTTCAATACGTCCTCATAAATCTCCTAACACGCACTCTTTCTCTTTAAATTGGACATCTGATGCGTCCACATGCTCGCCAGACGCCCGGTTACAGTTAGCCCCTTTTTGAATTTGTCAGCGGGATTTTCAGGTCATTTACCAGAGAGGATGCTGGGAGGGAGTGAGCGCGTCGTCCCTGTGTGTGTGTATCCGGACTCTGAAGGTGACTGGCGCGTGTGTATCATCCATCACAGTAGCATCCTTTAAGTTGAGACCTAATAAAGCCTCTCAATCAACTTCCTCCCCCCATTGTCAGCTTCCCTCAAGTCCAGGAGAGCCAAAAAGAGTGACACTGTGTGTGTGGAGTCAAGGTTACATCCCTAGCCTGCTGTTATTTACACTTTGGGTCCGGGGGATGCCTCCGGTGGCGGGGGGGGGGGGGGGGGGGCGTTAAGCCGTCACTGTCCGTTGTGTGAAATTGGTGATGATAAGCGCTTTAAAGCCCTGTCCTATCCTGCATCCCTCCCTCTTCTCGGGTTGTGTTAGACAGGACCTTGAGCGCGGGTTGGAGGCAAGGATGTGCTTGTCAGGAAGGTAAATCTGCTTTGTGACGGGGTGGCAGACGTTACGGCCAGCTTTATCGACAGCGACTGCTCTGACACGGACAAAAGTGGCCCGATAAATTCCCCTCGTTGGCGTGACGGGCGAGTGTGAGGAGGGCGCCGCGCCGGCAAATGTTTGTTTGACCCCCCTCCCTGTCTGTGTCCAGGATGTCTGAGGGTACGCAACACAGAAACGTCAAGGCTGACTGTTACCGTAGGTTTGAGAACCTCTTCTGTGTCCTCGTATGAAGATTACCACCTCTTCTACTGTGTTTTTTAAAAGTTTTTTTTGTGTTTTTTTTTATATTTTATTTAACAAGGCAAGTCGGTTTAAGAACAAATTCTTATTTACAGTGACTGCCTACCCGGGGAACAGTGGGTTAACTGCCTTGTTAAGGGGCAGAACGACAGATTTCTACCTTGTCAGCTCTGGGATTCGATCTAGCAACCTTTCAGTTACTGGCCCAATGGTCTAACCACTAGAGCCTGTATTAAGACCCTTTGACTGTGATTAGCCTGTTTCTGTTTACTAAAGTAAGCAGTGTCATTGAACGCAGAGTCAGTTAGGGACCCGGGGGCGGTAACGTCCCAGAGACTGCACTTTTGACTTCCAGTTCTTCAGCACCCGGTTGCATTTCAAACCTGATTCTCCACACTCACACGCCATGACAGTCCTAAGAATGTTTCACACACATCTCTTCTCTCCTTTCGTCTGATCCGCCCACCTCCTATCTCCTGTCAAACAACGCGTTTCTGACACCTCTCAAAACTGGGTTTGTGTGTGTATTCCCATTTCAGAACTGAGGAGTTATATTCGCCCCCTCGTTTCATAAGTTTGTTTTTCCTGGGCCCGTTTTATCTTGCTTGTTGACACTTTTGACGGTTGCGTTGTGAGATTTCTCACACCTTTCTATTGTGTCCCCCCCCCTCACTCGAGCTCTCTCCTTCTCCATCCCTTCCCCCTCACTTCCTTTCTATCCCTTCCCCCTCACTTCCTTTCTATCCCCCCTCACTTCCTGGCTCTCCCTTTCCCCCTCACTTCCTGGCTCTCCCTTTCCCTCTCTCCCTCACTTTCTGGCTCTCCCTTTCTCTCCCTCAATTCCTGGCTCTCCTTTCTCTCCCTCAATTCCTGGCTCTTCCTTCCCCTCCCTCACTTCCTGGCTCTCCCTTTCCCTCCCTCACTTCCTGGCTCTCCCTTTCTCTCCCCTCACTTTCTGGCTCTCCTTTCTCTCCCTCACTTTCTCTCCCTCACTTTCTGGCTCTCCTTTCTCTCCCTCACTTTCTGGCTCTCCCTTTCTCTCCCTCACTTTCTGGCTCTCCCTTTCTCTCCCTCACTTTCTCTCCCTCACTTTCTGGCTCTCCCTTTCTCTCCCTCACTTTCTGGCTCTCCCTTTCTCTCCCTCACTTTCTGGCTCTCCCTTTCTCTCCCTCACTTTCTGGCTCTCCCTTTCTCTCCCTCACTTTCTGGCTCTCCCTTTCTCTCCCTCACTTTCTGGCTCTCCCTTTCTCTCCCTCACTTTCTGGCTCTCCCTTTCTCTCCCTCACTTTCTGGCTCTCCCTTTCTCTCCCTCACTTTCTGGCTCTCCTTTCTCTCCTCACTTTCTGGCTCTCCCTTTCTCTCCCTCACTTTCTGGCTCTCCCTTTCTCTCCCTCACTTTCTGGCTCTCCCTTTCTCTCCCTCACTTTCTGGCTCTCCCTTTCTCTCCCTCACTTTCTGGCTCTCCCTTTCTCTCCCTCACTTTCTGGCTCTCCCTTTCTCTCCCTCCCGCGATAACTACTCGTTTTAGTGTTCTGTCACTTTACTTAATCATTAACGCGGTTGATATGTGTGTGTCTGTCTGACAGAGGCGGTGAGGTTCATGTTAAGTTGCTGGAGTTATGGGCTATCTATAGCCTAGTTAGTGTATGTATATATAGCCACGATAGTCCTGATATTTAGTTTCGACAGCCACGCTGTCTTTATACTCTGAAGGCAGCTTGGCTGTCGCAACGTTGGTTGTAAAATGATTGCATCTGAGCTCCGAGTGTGCGACTCTCTCTCCTTTTTTTATTTTCAAGTGTTCTACTCCGCTAGCCAACACCTCGCCGAAACAGGTGTGCGTTTGTTTCGCGTCCTGATAGTTTGACAGTTGTGTTTCTACTGCATGGCTGGGCTGAGTGTCAACAGGGCAGCCTTTTACTGCTCATGAGGATTGAGCCACAAAGCAGCAGAGTTTTACTCCCCTATTCGCACGTGGATGCGACATGACTGGTTACACATCAATGTTACGAAATGCTACTTTTCAACCCTCCATTGGAAAGTAGCTTTTTGATTTTGTAACCGTTGTTGATGGCGACATTGCAATGCAGGGTCGTTTTGTGCCTCTACGCAAAGTGTTACGAAACCACTTCGGTTTATTTGTTTTGGCATGGAGCTTAATTGTTGTTGAGCCCGTCTTCGTCCGTGACGCAGTACGAGTCATCTACAACACGTCGGCCTAGGTGCACGTCCATGTACAATGCTAATGTAGGGTTGGTCCTCTTGAGTCGAGAGGAGGCCGACGCCACTGTCAAACGGACGAGTCGAGAGAGAAAGAGTCGCGTCGAGCCGGTTTATGCACCGGGAAAAAGGAATGAAAGGAACAGAGTAAGAGGGGGACCATGCTAATGCAGGGAACGGGAAAATACAGAACAAGCAAAACCACTCCAAAGGACAAGGAAAACCACTCCACTTAAACCCAAGAATGTCTCTCAAGTTTCTTCTCCTCCTGGCATGGTGTTTTGTCCTGCCTTTCTGTGCTATGGTAATTCCATTTTCTGCCGGTGAAAAGGTAAAAGCTCTGTTTAATGGAGAGTTGAATGGCAGGCCTCTACTGTTCCCATTCATTAAGCCTGAGCAGTCCTTCAGCCTGCCATCAGGCCCACTCACTACTAGTCTGCCTGATTGGGGAATAATACCAGTAATAACACAGTGTGTTTTATATGGGGCTTTTCTAGAACATTGGAATGGGCCCTTTTCAGGGGAGAAAGGTTATGTTTTAATGAACAGGGCTAGGCTTAAGTTGTCAACAAACCCTCGGTTATTTTGCGGTGGAACCACTGAATTGTAGATGGTGAATACATATTGAGTGCTGGGCCTACGCGATCGTCCAGCAAATGAAAAGAGTAAATAAGTATTTGTATGTGTACCTTTTACAAAGACCATGTCAGTGAGTTATCAACCAACATACCTTCTTCCTAGTGCCTGTCCTCTTGTCTGTGGTCCCGGTGAGCGGTTACACGGTTTTGTCTCAAAGCAAGTGCCTGTCTCGCTCTCTCTGTATCCTCACCCCCTGCCCTCTTTCCTGTGCCGCCCTCCTCCTCCAGGTGAGCGGCCCGGCGTTTGTCCCCGAGAAGAGCCATGACCTGCTGCACCGTATGACCGGTAAAGGTCTGTCAGCCCAGTACCAGTTCCCCAGACAGCCCTGTCTCTACCAGCCCACCATGGTCTCAGTCCAGATCAGCCTGACCAACACCACAGACCACCCTCTGGAACAGATCCACATCGGAGACAGGAGCCCCACAGGACTCAACATGCACTGCTTCAATACTATAGGTGGGTTAGATAACATAATACACTGCTTCAATACTATAGGTGGGTTAGATAACATAATACACTGCTTCAATACTGTAGGTGGGTTAGATAACATAATACACTGCTTCAATACTGTAGGTGGGTTAGATATAATGCACTGCTTCAATACTATAGGTGGGTTAGATAACATAATACACTGCTTCAATACTGTAGGTGGGTTAGATAACATAATACACTGCTTCAATACTGTAGGTGGGTTAGATAACATAATGCACTGCTTCAATACTGTAGGTGGGTTAGATATAATGCACTGCTTCAATACTATAGGTGGGTTAGATAACATAATGCACTGCTTCAATACTATAGGTGGGTTAGATAACATAATGCACTGCTTCAATACTATAGGTGGGTTAGATAACATAATGCACTGCTTCAATACTATAGGTGGGTTAGATCCTTTTTGTCATGTAGTGTATGTGGATAACTGCTCGTCGAACATATTCCAAAATCAATGGCATTAATATGGAGTTGGTCCCCCCTTTGTCGCTATAACAGCCTCCACTCTTCTGGGAAGACTTTCCACTAGATGTTGGAACATTGCTGTGGGGACTTGCTTCCATTCAGCCACGAGCATTAGTGAGGTCGGGCACTGATGTTGGGCGATTAGGCCTGCCTCACAGTCGGAGTACCGATTCATCCCAAATGTGTTTGATGGGGTTGAGGTCAGCGCTCGGTGTAGGTCTCTGTGTATGGACACAGCGCTCAGTGTATGGACCTCTCTTTGTGCACGGGGGCATTGTCATGCTGAAACAGGAAAGGGCCTTCCCAAAACAGTTGCCACAAGGTTGGCAGCACAGAATTTTCTAGAATGTCATTGTATACTGTAGCGTTAAGATTTCCCGTCAATGGAACTAAGGGGCCTAGCCCGAACCATGAAAAACAGCCTAAACCATTTTTTATCGTCAACCAAACTGAAGTTGGAACCGTGCATTCTTGAAGGTGGTGTTCTCCTGGCATCTGCCAAACCCAGATTCGTCCGTCAGATTGCCAGATGGTGAAGCGTGATTCATCACAGAGAACACGTTTCCACTGCTCCATAGCGAAATGGCGGTGAGCTTTAAACCACTCCAGCCGATGCTTGGCGTTGTGCCTGGTGATCTTATGCTTGTGTGTGGCTGCTCGGCCATGGAAACCTGTTTCATGAAGCTCCCGACGAACAGTTCTTGTGCTGACTTTGCTTCCGGAGGCAGTTTGGAACTCGGTAGTGAGTGTTGGAATAGTGGCGTATTATGACGGTGCAACATTGAAAGTCACTGAGCTCTTCAGTGAGGTCATTCTACTGCCAATGTTTGTCTATGGAGATTGCATGTCTGTGCACTCAATTTTATACACCTGTCAGCAGCAACGGGTGTGGCTGAAATAGACAAATCCACTCATTTGAAGGGGTGTCTATACAGTTTTGTCTATATAGTGTGTCTTCATTCATAACACACACACACACACATCCCTCTGAGCCCAGACATTAAAGAAAAACAAAAGAAAGGGGGGGGCCAAGATGAAAAGGTGTGTGCTCAAGCGCGTTAAAAGCATCAATTGGCTGTGGATTGATTGGGCATTGAAGGAACTCCGGCAGCCAAACACTGGGTAATTGGGATCGATTGAGCTTAGAGTGTGGGTGTGCGTGAGAGTGGAGTTGCTTTTCATATTGAGCAGGAGAAAGTGAATGCAGACAGAATACCTTACTTTACCCCACAGTGTATTTAACCTCATAAAGACATGTTACAGACGAGCGCTTGGCTATTCCTACAGCAGCATAGCCCACAATGTGTTACAATAGATCTGTCTCTTCTATATGTCAGCATCTAGTGGAGTAAAGTCCACGTTTCTCTTAAAACTCAAATGGAGAGAGTGAGACAAATGGGAAGATGGTGATGGAGGGATAGAAAGCAGCTGTGAGAAGAGTGGAGAGAAAGAGAGTGTATGATGGCTCTGGTGTCCAGGGTCCTCTCTGTGTGACAGAGTTCCGCTCCACAGAGACAGAGAAACACTTGGTTGCTCAGGAGACCGTGGAGGATCCTTCTCTCTCCTCTTGGCCTATGACTCCCTCTTTCTCTCACCCCTCCGTCTCTCAGATCTCTCTCTCTCTCTCTCTCTCTCTCTCTCTCTCTCTGCTTCATGTCTTTCTCTCTCTCTCTGCTTCATGCCCCCCCCCCCCCCGGTCTCTCAGATCTCTCACCCCCAATCTCTCTTCCTCCTTTATACATATCCATCTCCCCCCTCTTTCACTATTTCTCGCTCTCCTCTTTAGACCCTGACATTCTCTTTGACAACCCTGTTGTTTTGGAAATATGCTACTCCTTCATTTTTTGTGTTCTGTCTTTCGTCTCGTTGTGGAGGATGAGATTGAAGGATGGATTTGTCACACGCGGTGGCCTTGCTTTGTGAAGTAGAAAACACAAGTGGCGTCTGCATGCCTGTCTGTTCCACTCTAATGACCTCTCCCTTTCCCTCTCTTCGTCCTCTGCCCCTTCCTCCTCTGCCCTTGTCACTCACTCCTCTCTTTTCATCCTCCTCTCCTTCCTTCTCTCTGTTCTCAGAGTGTCTGCTGCCAGAGGCCTCGGTGACTGTGTCTTTGGGCGTCGACTTCAACGACTCTACACAAGCAGCCAACTTCCAGCTGTGGTAAAATACTCTGGCGTCGAGTCGTTTTTAGACAGTGAGGCTGAAACAGCTATAGCCTCTTCTTCCTCTTTCCTATCCTGCTTTTCTTCCAGCTGTAGAAGGAACCTCTCCTCATTTTCTTCTCTTCTCTTATCCATGTCTCTGCTCTGCTCGCTGATCAATAGGTTGATCAGAGAACCTGTTTGGGACCGAGCAAATCAATCTTTCCTAAAATGCCAATCACCCAGTGTGTTTTGCATGACAATCACAACGGAGATGGAGAAAACGTCAAACACGCACGCAGCTGTACACACACACACACACACCACTAATTTCAACGAGGGTCTTGTTGGTCTGTCGTCCTGTTTGTCCATCAGTACGAAGGAGGACCAGTTCAGTGTGTCCATCCAGCCTGCTGTAGGAGAACTCTTCCTACCCGCCACCATGACAGAACAGGACTTCCGCAAGGAGCAAGGCAAGTTATCATACACTGTTAACTCCCCAAAATAAATAAATATCCGAATCATTATCTTACACAATCAGACAGAACATTAGCTGCATTATCGTCACTGTGAAAGATGTGTGCCTTAGTCCAAGCAGCAACATATGTAGTGTGTAGGTAATGGCTTCCTAAGTGGGGCCAATAATGACTGGACTGCTTTCTATGGAGGCTTTCTATCAATTGAATCAATAAGAAACATTCTACTTTGATTCGCCCCCCAAGAGTGGTTGAATATATTTTACACACACACACACACACCTCACTCTCCTGTGAATATAAGTGGCATTGAGAGAATGCAGCACTCTTAAGTGCCTGCTAAATGCCTTCCTCGTCTTGTTAATTCATTAACGAATCTTCATTCACTATAGTCCTATTCTGGGCTCTCCTCCTCATAGCAATCAGAGGGAAGAGGATAGGAGACCGAACGGCTAGAATTAACCCGCCCTTCGCTTTTTAAAGATGATTATTTCAACCAAACCACTTTACTTCTCTTCAGGTGGTCTTTAGAAACAGATTTGTTGTTATTTCCACCTGAATGGGGTATTTTCCCTTGGCTAACTTGTGCCCCCACCACCCCACTCACTCTAAACTCCATCCCTCCCTCCCCCAGTCCTCATTAAATGCTCTTTCTGGAGTGTTGGGAGCTCTTGTGTGGTCCAAAAGTGCACTTTCTTTCTTCGTCTCCTTCACAGTCAAGCTCTTCAGAACTAGGTTCATTTCCTGTCGTTTGTCACAATCAGACTGGCTGTGTGTTGTGAACAGTTAGTTAGTGAGGATTCTTCTTCCGCGCACCTGCAGCGCAACCTCTTCGATGTGATGCGAGTGCATCATTTCACTTGTTTCTGTTTCTCACCCAATCAGGGAAACTGCTGGGCATGAACGAGAGCTCGGCAACCATCACCATGGCAGCAGAGAACACGACCCGCCAACCAATCAGCAGACAGGTGGCAACCGTGGCCAACCTGGGAGTGGTTCTATCCGGTCAAGACAACATCCACAGGTGAGATGTGTGTGTGCGTGTGAAGGCTTGTTGTGTAATTGGTGTACACATGGTGTGCTAATGAGCTTCCTCCTCCGTCACGCACACCCACACACCTGACGGATAATTACCCCTCCCTCTGGCTCTTTCTCTCGCTCTCTGTTTCCTTATGTCTCTTTCACTTCCTCTCTGTCCCTCTTCCTGTCTCTCCTTTTATCTTTCCCTCTGTCTCCCACTCTGTCCCTCTTTCACTTTATCTTTACCTCCCTGTCTGTCTCTCTATCCTGGATGTCCGTCTCTCTCCCTCCTTTCCTTTGTCTCCCCCGTCTCTTTCTGTTTGAGCGAGAGGATGAGTAACAGGGAGGGGAATGCGGGAGAGGAGGAAGAAAAAGAACAGAAGGGGATGGAAAAATAGAGGGGGGGTAGAAAAGGTGAGGGAGATGATAGGAGACACCAGCACAAGGTTACAGTGAGCTGGGAGGAGAATCAGTGGAAATCAATGTTAGCCGGTGGGAGAGGCCTGCCTCCAATAACCCCATACTTCATTTAGAATAACCAATAGGACAAATGACTCTGGACTATCAATCTCTGTCTCCTGGCTGGCTGACGACTGGTGAGGAAGCTGCACTCTCCTCACCGTCCCTTAATGATGACACGCTCTCTTCTGGTCTCACAATGATGACCTGGGCCTGTATCCACAAAGGGTCTCAAAAGTTCCTAGGAATTCCTGTTCACCTGTTGTTGTTTTTTGTTTTTTTGAAGACAAAAAAAATCCCAGCTCAGAGTTGGTTTCAGGATGTTCAGACAACCGGTTCAGACAACCGGTTCAGACAACCGGTTCAGACAAACTGAGCCAGGAGTCAAGTCACCTGCTAAAAGTATCTCAGCTGGTCATCATGACAGTTTGAGGCAATGGAAAGGTGACAACCAAAGATACAAGGAGCATCTATATGCTTCTTCCTCTGATCGAAATAGAGTCTCTGGTGCTAATTGACATTGTTGCAAATGATGGGGAATAACCAATCCCGATGAGGCATCGCCAGCTTGATTGTGAATGTACATCCAAATGTTGCGATGGTAAACTGTTTTATATCATTTTCACCTGACATGACCACTTTGCCAACTCTTAATTCTTGGTTAATATGTTGGCATGCATAACCTTTAAAAATGTTGGTGTGGCTGGCTTTCGGGTTAAGCGAGCAGTGTCTCGAGAAGCAGTGCGGCTTGGCAGGGTTGTGTTTCGGAGGACGCACGGCTCTCAACCTTCGCCTCTCCCGAGTCCGTACTGGAGTTGCAGTGATGGGACAAGACTGTAACTACCAATTGGATATCATGAAAAAGGAGTAAAAAAAGTTTAAAAACAGCAATACCTTATTAAGTATTCAGACCCTTTGCTATGAGACTTTAAATTGAGCTCAGGTGTTTCCATTTATCATCAATGTTTCTACAACTTGGAGTCCATCTGTGTTAAATTAAATTTATTGGACATGATTTGGAAAGGCACACACCTGTCTATAGAAAGGTCCCACAGTTGACGGTGCATGTCAGAGCAAAAACCAAGCCATGAGGTCGAAGAAATTTTCTGGAGAGCTCCGAGAGACCGTATTAGGGAAGGGTACCAAAACATTTCTGCAGCATTGAATTTGCCCAAGAACACAGTGGCCTCCATCATTCTTAAATGGAAGAAGTTTGGAACCACCATAACTCTTCCTAGAGCTGGCCGTGCGGGTAAACTGAGCAAGCTGGGAGACTAGTCGGGATTGAGGGAAAGCTGACCCGAGCAAAGTACAGAGAGAACCTTGATGAAAAGTCTCAATGTCCTTGAGTGGCCAATACAGAGCCCAGACTTGAATCCGATAATGACCATTATGTTTGGAGGAAAAGGGGGGAGGGTTGCAAGCCGAAGAACACCATCCCAACCGTGAAGCACTGGGGTGGCAGCATCATGTTGTGGGGGTGCTTTGCTGCAGGAGGAACTGGTGCACTTCACAAAATAGATGGCATCATGAGGAGGAAAATGATGTGGTTATATTGAAGCAACTTCTCAAGACATCAGTCAGGAAGTTAAAGCTTGGTCGCAAATGGGTCTTCCAAATGGACAATGACCCCAAGCATACTTCCAAAGTTGTGGAAAATGGTTTAAGGACAACAAAGTCAATGTATTGGAGTGGCCATCACAAAGCCCTGACCTCAATCCTATAGAACATTTGTGGGCAGAACTGAAAAAGCGTGTGTGAGCAAGGAGGCCTACAAATCTGATTCAGTTACACCAGCTCTGTCAGGAGGAATGGGCTAAGATTCACCCAACTTATTGTGGGATGCTTGTGGAAGGCTACCCAAAACATTTGACCCAAGTTAAACAATTTAAAGGCAGTTCTACCAAATAATAATTTGAGTGTATGTAAACTTCTGACCCACTGGGAATGTGATATAAATAAAAGCTGAAGTAAATCATTCTCTCTACTATTATTCTACCATTTCATTTTCTTAAAATCAAGTGGTAATCCTAACTGACCTAAAACAGGGATTTTTTTACTAGGATTAAATGTCAGGGATTGTGAAAAGGTGAGATTAAATGTTTTTGGCTAAGGTGTATGTAAACTTCCGACTTCAACTGTATATAGGGCAGCTGCTTCTAATGTGCTAGTGATGGCTGTTTAACAGTCTGAGGGCCTTGAGATAGAAGCCGTTTTTCAGTCTCTCGGTCCCAGCTTTGATGCACCTGCACTGACATAGTCTTCTGGATGATAGTGGGGTGAACAGGCAGTGGCTCAGGTGGTTGTTGTCCTTGATGATCTTTTTGGCATTCCTGTGACATCGGGGGCTGTCGGTATCCTGGAGGGCAGATAGTTTGCCCCCGGTGATGCATTGAGCAGTCCGCACCACCCTCTGGAGAGCCCTGCGACTTTGGGCAGTGCAGTTGCCGTACCAGGCAGTGATACAGCTCGACGGGATGCTCTCAATTGTGCATCTGTAAGATTGAGGGTTTTAGGTGCCAAGACAAATATATTCAGCCTTCTGAGGTTGAAGAGGCGCTTTTGCGCCTTCACCACACTGTCTGTGTGGGTGGACCATTTTAGTTTGTCAGTGATGTGTACTAGAGGTCGACCGATTTAATTGGAATGGACGATTTTTCAAGTTTTCATGTCAGAAATCGGTATTTTTGGTGCCGATTTAAAAAAATATATATATATATACCTTTTTATTTAACTAGGCAAGTCAGTTAATAACACATTCTTATGCCTAGGAACAGTGGGTTAACTGCCTTGTTCAAGGACAGAATGACAGATTTTCACCTTGTCAACTCGGGGGATCCAATCTTGCAACCTTACAGTTAACTGTTACGCGAATACACTAAGCCAAGGTAAGTTGCTAGCTAGCATTAAACCTATCTTATAAAAAACAATCAATCAATCATAATCACTAGTTATAACTACACATGGTTGATGATATTACTAGTTTATCTAGCGTGTCCTGCATTGCATATAATCGATGCAACGCTGGGGGATGATTTAACAAAAGCGTATTTGCGGAAAAATGCACAATCGTTGGACGACTGTACCTAACCATAAACACCAATGCCTTTCTGAAAATCAATACACAGAAGTATATATTTTTAAACCTGCATATTTAGCTAAAAGAAATCCAGGTTAGCAGGCAATATTAACCAGGTGAAATTGTAATTTCTCTTGCGTTCATTGCTCGCAGAGTCATGGTACATGCAACAGTTTGGGCATTGCTAACTAATTTGCCAGAATTTTATGTAATTATGACTTAAAATTGAAGGTTGTGTAATGTAACAAGAATATTTAGACTTAGGGATGCCACCCTTTAGATAAAATGATAGTTGATGATAGTTTCCGGATTCGACCATATTAATGACCAAAGGCTCGTATTTCTGTGTGTTATGTTATAATTACGTCTATGATTTGATAGAGCAGTCTGACTGAGTGATGATAGGCTGCAGCAGGCTCGTAAGCATTCATTCAAACAGCACTTTCGTGCGTTTTGTCAGCAGCTCTTCGCAAGCACAGCGCTGTTTATGACTTCAAGCCTATCAGCCTAATGGCTGGTGTAACCAATGTGAAATGGCTAGCTAGTTAGCTGGGTGCGCGCTAATAGCGTTTCAAATGTCACTCATTCTGAGACTTGGAGTAGTTATTCCACTTGCTCTGCAAGGGCTTTTGTGGAGCGATGGGTAAAGCTGCTTCGAGTGTGGCTGTTGACGATGTGTTCCTGGTTCGAGCCCAGGTAGGGGCGAGGAGAGGGACGGAAGCTATACTGTTACACTGGCAATACTATAGTGCCTATAAGAACATCCAATAGTCAAAGGTATATGAAATACAAATGGTATAGAGAGAAATAGTCCTATAAATACTATATTAACTACAACCTAAAACCTCTTACCTTGGAATATTGAAGTCTCATGTTAAAAGGAACCACCAACTTTCATATGTTCTGAGCAAGGAACTCAAACGTTAGCTTTTTTTACATGGCACATATTGCACTTTTACTTCTCCAACACTTTGTTTTTGCCCTATTTAAACCAAATTGAACATGTTTCATTATTTATTTGAGGCTAAATTGATTTTTATTGATGTATTATATTAAGTTAAAATAAGTGTTTATTCAGTATTGTAATTGTCATTAAAAAATTGGCATATTTTAATCGCTATCTGCTTTCTTTGGTCCTCCAATAATCAGTATTGGCGTTGAAAAATCGTAATCGATTGACCTCTAATGTGTACGCCAAGGAACTTGAAGCTCTATCGGCAAGTCTCTGTTGTGCAGCACACATGAGATGATGAAGTTACACTTGTATGCAAGTCACTACTAAATATTTGCCATCAGATATCTTATGGTTTTCTGCCAGAAGTCAAAGAGCTCTGTTTAGGTTGTCATTTTTTCCCCTGTGCTTCAAAATAGAGGCTGTTGTTTTTTCTCCTCTGTTCTCTGTGTACACATGTTGGCCTTCCTTCAGAAAAGCATGCATCACTACTTTGTTCATTTGCAGAATTTCTCTCGTTCACTTTTTCTTGTAAATGCCCACACTCACCGAACATTTTATTTGGTAGCTACCAGCTATGCTTGTATAACTTTATGTGCTTTTCAAATTCTTTAGCTAACAGCATCTGTGATTTTGCTATTCGCTTGTGCTGATTTGGATAGCATTCTGTTAGTCCTAATGGGATTTTCTAGCGCCCCCTTGTGTGCTATGCCGGTAATACCATAAATTCCTGTATGAGAGGAGGATGGAATGACAATATGAAAATCTGGATACCACCAAAGCCTACCGAAGAGCCTCCCCTTCTGTGTCTGCAGAGCTGAAAGGGTCAGGTATATACTGTAAGGTTAGATGGAGCCATCTACGGTTTCCTTCAGATCTGAAAATCCCAAATAGAAGGTTGTGTCTCATAGGTGGGGTTATGTCTGCTGCACAACTACTAGTGCTCACAGACACAGACCCACAGACTAATGCTTACAAACACACACAGTAGGAATGAGAGGGATCGATATGAGTGGATACACACGCTGAGAGCTCATTGTGGAGGTCACTTTGCATTAATATTACTATGATGGAGGTGACCTCCACTAGGACCACCTCTCCCCAGGGACAGGCCTTTCTGGCCTGGGCACCAGCACATCCATGCCTGGGGGTCAAGGTTTAGAAATAATGAACTGAAAATGGTATCATGTGATACCATTTTATATTCTTTTGTGGTGCTTTACTGCATATCTCAGGTTCTTTGGTGTGTTGAGACACACACACACACACACACACACACACACATCTACCTCTCAGACATGTAGTCCCGTTAATCACCAGCAGGGTGCAGCCCTGTTGTAACCGAGGAAACCCTAACCACCACTTCAACACAGCCCAATTGATTGCTGGAAAGGAGGCTGGCAATAAATCAAGCAGAAAAGCAAATGTAGAAAAAGCTGTTCTTGTTTGTGTCTAAACAGGAGGAATAGAATAAATCTGCTCTATTTTTCACTCAGTTTGAAAGCAAATTTGATTGTATTTGTATGCATTGGTTGGTTAGAGACCTTCATTTCTAAAAGTGCACCTTTGCAATTGTAAGCTATGTTTTCGCTTTGCTTCAATATAATCGATTCATATATCCAGTTTTTTTTTTTTGGTTTCCATTTGGTGATGACTGATATACGAAGTTAAATCCAAATAAACGTTTTGTCCTATTAAATGAGATGAATGAGGATGTTCAATATGTTATTCCATTATTTAAATAATCATAACTGTCATCGTTATTTGATAATACCAACAATTTGCAGTCTAAAGAACTTTCTTGGCGTGATAATATTAGCTTCAATATTCTGTCGGCTTCCAAATTGTGTTGGGTTTGAACTTTCTTGCTGAATGTGCAACCAAATAAGTCTAGCTGTGAGCTGCACGGGGTTCACAGGATGACAAAGGGGAAAACCAATAGAATTTGGATAACAAAGCAGGGTCATGTAGGAACTATCGTCCGTAATGTGCAACCAGTGGAAGCATTACCGTGTGTATCCCTCAATACCACAAGGATGATGCCAGTTAAGTTTGGTCTGTAGGTCTGATGACGCAGGTAATCGTTCTTAAAATGTTGCGATTTATAGACCAATTCTGGGGTCAATTTGACGAATGGTTTAGGTTAAGATTTGTGAAATATTTTCCCTATTGGTATACAGTGCATTCGGAAAATATTCAGACCCCTTTCCAAATTGTTACTTTACAGCCTTATTCTAAAATTGATTAAATCATTTTTGCGACTGTATTAAAAAATATAAAAAAATACTGAAATACCTTATTTACATAAGTATTCAGACCCTTTGCTATGAGACTTGAAATTGAGCTCAGGTGCATCCTGTTTCTATTGATCATCTTTGATGTTTCTACAACTTGATTGGAGTCCACCCGTGGTAAATTCAATTGATTGACATGATTTGGAAAGGCACAGGTCCCACAGTTGTCAGAGCAAAAACCAAGCCATGAGGTCGAAGGAATTGTCTGTAGAGCTCCGAGACAGGATTGTGTCGGCACGGATCTGGGGAAGGGTACCAAAAAAATTCTGCAGCATTGAAGGTCCCCAAGAACATAGTGGACTCCATTCTTAATTGGAAGAGGTTTGGAACCACCAAGACTCTTCCTAGAGCTGGCTGCCAAGACAAACTGAGAAATCGGGGGAGAAGGGCCTTGGTCAGTGACCAAGAACCCGATGGTCATTCTGACAGAGCTCCATAGTTCCTCTGTGGAGATGGGAGAACCTTCCAGAAGGACAACCATCTCTGGAGCACTCCACCAATCAGGCCTTTATGGTAGAGTGGCCAATCCGAAGCCACTCTTCAGTAAAAGGCACATGACGGCCCGCTTGGAGTTTGCCAAAAGGCACCTACGGACTCAGACCATGCGAAACCAGATTTTCTGGTCTGAAGAAACTAAGATTGAACTCTTTGGCCTTAACGCCAAGCTTCACGTCTGGAGGAAACCTGGCACCAGGTTCCATACGATGAAGCATGGTGGTGGCAGCATCATGCTGTGGGGATGTTTTTCAGTAGCAGGGACTGGGGCACGAGTCAGGGTTGAGGGAAAGCTGAATGGAGCAAAGTTCAGAGATCCTTGATGAAAACCTGCTCAGGATCTCAGACTGGATCGAAGATTCACCTTCCAACAGAACATTGACCCTAAGCACACAGGCAAGACAACGCAGGAGTGGCATCGGGACAAGCCTCAATGTCCCCGATTTGAACCCGATCGAACATCTTTGGAGAGATCTGAAAAAAGCCGTGCAGCGACGCTCCCCATCCAACCTGACAGAGCTCGAGAGGATCTGCAGAGAAGAATGGGAGAAACTCCCCAAATACAGATGTGCCGAGCTTGTAGCGTCATACCCAAGAAGACTCAAGGCTGTAATCGCTGCCAAAGGTGCTTCAACAAACTACTGAGTAAAGGGTCTGAATACTTACGTCAGTGTTATATCAGTTTTTTTAAATATATTTAACATTTGCAAAAATGTCATTCTGTGGAATTGTGTGTAGATTGATTGGGGGCGGGACTATTTAATCCATTCTAGAATAAGGCTGTAACAGTGGAAAAAGGGTCTGAATACTTTCCAAAGCCACTGTATTGCGGTGAATTATGGGACTTTAATCAAACTAATTTGAGATTCATTTAAATCTACGTACCAAATATGTTCAATATGATTTTGTGGTTTTAGAATTCTTCTTTTAACACTTTTGTTCTTGACTCCTTGTGCATTTGAGCGTGTCCATCATGTAGTCACCTGTGTTACGGCGTGAATTTGGTAAGGTTTAGGAATTGTATTGATTGTGATGTGCAAATTGAAATACACAAGTGTATACACCCTTTAGTTAAGGCAATTGGGACTCTCCAGAATTTCTCAAGGCAATTTGTCCAGAGGCGACGAGGTGAGAATGGCACACATTATGGTTCATTTCTTATAGGGTGTGAATATATTATGCCACTGTTGCCAATCTATGGTTGCGGAGACTTTTATATTCGCACAGACGTTTACGTACCAAATTTCATGGCCCCATGTCCGTTGGTTCAGTTCTTATAGCCCTGGTCTGGTGTAGCGTGGCCGTTTGTTAAATGCGGCAACTAATGATTCTCAAGTTCTTTTTAGAGGCTAATTCATTGAGTCTATATGCGAAATCTATAGGTACAGGCCATATTTGAATGCCGCATGAAAAAAATCAAATCTAAACCATTAAGGGGATACTATGGGATTTTGGCAATGAGGATGGATACCGTTTTTTATGTCTATGCGTGCAGTTTGAAGGAAGTTGGTAACTAGCGCAATTGCTAACTAGTGTTAGCGCAATGACTGGAAGTCCAAGGGTACACTATATAGACAAAAGTATGTGGACACCCCTTCAAATTAGTGGATTTGTTTATTTCAATCACACCCGTTGCTGACAGGTGTATACTATTTAGCATACAGCCATGCGATCTCCGTAGGCAATTGGTAATAGAATGGCCAAACTGAAGAGCTCAGTGACTTTCAACATGGCACCATTATAGGATGCCACCTTTCCAACAAGTCAGTTTGTCAAATTTCTGCCCTGCTAGAGCTGCCCTGGTCAACTGTAAGTGCTGTTATTGTGAAATGGAAACGTCTAGGAGCAACAACGGCTCAGCTGCGAAGGGGATAGGCCTGACAAGCTCCCAGAACAGGACCGCTGAAGCGCGTAGCGCGTTAAAAATCGTCTGTCTTCAGTTGCAACACTCACTACCAAGTTCCAAACTGCCTCTGGAAGCAAAATCGGCACAAGATCTGTTTGTCGGGAGCTTCATGAAATGGGTTTCCATGGCCAAGCAGCCGCACACAAGCCGAAGATCACAAGGCGTAATGCCAAGCGTCTGGGGCTGTTTTTCATGGTTCGGGCTAGGCCCCTTAACGCTACAGCATACCATCACATTCTAGACAATACTGTGCTTACAACTTTGTGGCAACAGTTTGGGGAAGGCTCTTTCCTGTTTCAGCATGACAATGTGCACAATGAGGTCCAAACAGTGTAAAAGAACTTGACAGGCCTGCAAAGAGCCCTGACCTCAACCCCATCAAACACCTTTGGGATTAATTGGAATGCTGACTGCGAGCCAGGCCTAATCTTCCTACATCAGTGCCCAACCTCACTAATGCTCTTGTGGCTGAATGGAAGCAAGTCCCCGCAGCAATTCTCCAATAGCTAGTGGAAAGTCTTCCCAGAAGAGTGGATGCTATTATAGTGACAAAGGGGGGACCAACTTCATATTTACTCTGGCTATGGAACCCTGACCTGTTCATCGGACGTGCTACCTTGTCCCTGACCTGCTGTTTTTTGACTCCCTTTCTTTCGCACCTCCTGTCTTGACCTCTGAATGACCCTGCTGGTCTTCTATGAACGCTTTGCTTTGCTCCCTAAAAACAGTGGTAGCAATGGTTATTTCTGAACATAACCAATAACAATGTATGTGTGAGTACTCTCTCTCTCCCCAACCCCAGCCCTGCATTAGTTAACACATCTGTCCTTGTGAAGTTGAATATATCCACAAAGCGCTTTGAGCACCTGGAAAAGCTCTATATAAATCCAACCAGGCATAATTGTGAACCATCTCAGAGCCAGTTGGTTGTGGTAGGTGGCAGACTGAACGTTGTTCTTCCGGACTCAGCCTAAGGTTGAATGTAAAGGTGAAGCCCACTTAGTGTTTGCATGATGAGGGAGGGAGGGATGGAGGGAGGTACAGGGGAGGCAGATGGCAACAGGGTGAGGCTCTTTCCACTGAGGAGAAACACAGATAATTGGAGAGTGATGCTTAGCGGCAGCCTGGCGATCGATGCCAATCTCCCCTCTAAGTCCAGGGGTTATGATTTTCTTTTCATACGCTGCAATTAATCCAGTGTTTAGCCCCACACACGCCTGCCTGAAGAGAGCACGGGAATACCAATGACCTGGTTTAGACCACCATCACCCCCGCTGATCGCTCCCTCTCTGGTTGTGTGTGGAAGTAAAGAGTTGGGTCACGTCTGGTTTGTAAATGGATGCTCCTCGGCTCTCCACTGTGTGTGCCCCGTTATGATTGTTCTCCTCTAGTCGTGTGTGTGTGTGTGTGTGAGAAATCAGAACCAGGCAGCATCCTGCCCTGAGGCCTTCAGCACAGAACTAATGGATCAAGTAATTGTCCGCCACTACCAAACTGACCTGTACAGAGAGAACACGCACACAAACCAAACTCTCTTAGAAGTACACACCATCCAGTGACAAATCCAACAGTCTTCACTGGGCTGCAGTGTTCCAACCAGTGTCTCCAGAGAGAGAGAGCGAGAGCAGCCTCAAAGAGCAGCCTCAGGGCAGTGTTAGTGTTAATGATAGATTTATATCCTAAACCCATTAACAAAGCCACAGGGACCACACACACACACCTCAGGCTGCTGGCATGGAAAGAGGCTAAAGCACAGAACACATTGGCTACTTTTTTTAAACACTAGTTTGTGCAATTACATGTGATGTCCTGTGATAAATAACAAAGTTGGCAAAATTACATATTGAGGCCTATACAACTGCTGAACTTACATCACACTTTTTGGCTAATACTTCATATTTAACAATAAGAGGAAAGGGAAGAGTGGAGGGAGGGAGGGAGGGCAAGATGGGTGAGGGAGAGAGGGGCGAGGGATTAGTGGTGTTTTCAGTGGAGTGTGTATCCTGTTGAAGTGGCTAATATTTTAATTAAGTCTGAGAGGACTGTGAGAGCTGCCTGATAAACTCCCTCTCTTCTGTTGATGGTAATTTAGCCGCTCCCCAGAGGCACAGCCAGACACACTACTGTGTGCGTGCCACAGTGTGCGTTAATTGGTGGTCGTGCCGTTTATCTGTACCCAGAGACGGTGACAGCTGGTGACCCCTGGTCCTGCCTACAGGCTCCGCTCCAGCTCGATCTGCTGTGAGGGGGCTCCTCTCTCCTCTGCTCTTTACTGGGGTATTATCAGGCCTGAAGGAGGGTCTTTGTGGGCTGGTTGTCAGTCCTAAGAACGGTTATTTGTGAGGCCTAACCAGGGGCACGCAGGGGGTCTTTGTCCCAGGGATGTAGTGCTAAACGGAGGCAGATGGCTGGGTGGTGTCAGCCTGTCAGCCACGTGGGGCTCCAGAGGACCAGAGGGAACAGGGGAGAGGGGGCTCAGCCCAGGCCTGTCACCCTAAATAGGGGCTGGGTCACCCCGGGTCAGGGCCCCTGCTTGGCTCTTGTTAGCACCCTCAATGGGCACCATGTGCACCCTATTTTGGTCCCCTGTCTGCGGGGCTGGTGTCCTAGGAAACTGGGCTGCTGAGAATTCTCCCAGGGGGAAGGAGGGGTGGGGGCTGTTCCTCAGGGGCCCACACTCTCACTGGGGAAAAAGGGGTGAATGTGTTTGATTGACAGAATGGTGTGTCTCCTCCCTAATGGCTTTTTAGTTAGCTGGATAATAGACTTTCTCTCCCTCTCTCCTCTCTCTCTTCTCCCACTCACTCACACACCTTACTAATGCTGTGTAATTGCAGGATTTGTCATGTTTTGGAATGTTTCTTAGTTGAGGATTTATGATGGGCTCGGTGTGCATAGGCAGCTGGCACCTACATTGATTTTTAATTTCATGCAGTTTAGTTATAGGTCAGCTATTCAGCCTTTTACTTTGGTCCCTGAACTTGGAGTACTAGCCCCAGATTAGACTAAATGTGTGTTCAGTAATTCTCTTTCTTGTATCGTCAGTCATGTTATCCTGTATCTACTCATTCCTGTAACCATTTCTCGTGTTCTTAGTCTGTCCTGTTACCCTGTCTTCTACTGTATATCTGGTCCGTCATGTTACCTGTTCTGTAACCCTCTCTCATATATCTATTTGGTCGTGCTACCCTGTACCCCACTGTGTTGTAACCCAGTCTCCGATCTCCTTTTCCCTGTAGGTTTGCTGGTAAGACGGCCAGTAGTGGAGCTGTGGTGCTGGTGACGGTGGAGCTGAGGGAGTCGTCTGCAGCTCTGATCACCATCAACACAGAGAAGAGTGTCATGGGCCCCATGCTGCTCCGCGACCTGAAAAGTGCCCTGGCCCGGGCCTAGAGCGCCCCCTAGCCCCAGTCCTCCAACACACAGAGAAAAACACCGCTGCCATGATGACATCTCCATCTCATTCATCCAAAAACACACAATGTCTTTCTCTCTCATTTTCTTCCTCTCTTGCATTCTGTCACACACACACCCACTGACATGCAGGCAAGGAGATCTCGGAACGGCTCCAGAAACATTTTTTTTTCTTCTGTTATTGCTTAGAGAAAAGCACTCCTAGATTCCTTATAGCTTTATTTAAATACTGTTATTGGAATTTGAAACCTCCTGAAGCGTTTCAAGAGCCAAAAGCCAAGACGAATGAACTACCATGATGCTATATAGTGTATGACATTGATATAAACAAGATAGTGCTTTTCTTTTTAGCTGAAGGTAGCCTAGCGGTAGCCTAGCGGTTAGAGCGTTTGGCTACTAACCAAAAGGCCGCTGGTTGTCATACCCCAAGCCAACAAGGTGAAAAATATTTGATGTGCCCTTAACCCTGATTTGCTCCTAGGGCGCCGTACTACTATGGCTGACCCTGTAAAACAACACATTTCACCCCACCTATCTGGTGTGACAATATTTTTAAAATTCCACTGTTACTGTGCCTCATCCATTCCAAACCCTACTGTTGTTTCCAACGGAGCAACGCCTGTGAAGTGCCTTTATAAATTAAGAAAGCTGTGTTTGTTTTTTTTAGGGAACCAAAAATGTGTTCGTCAATCATTGAGGTCTGTATCACTATTGGTGAAAAGAACTGAGTTAATTAAAATGGTTAAGTGAACGAACAGTGTTTTGTCTCTTGATTCTTGCATGTGCTTTGGGTTGGTGTGTAGAGTGTTGTGGTGCAGTGTGTTCGTGTGTAGGGTTACTTTATAGAGTGTGTGTGTGTGTTGGGTTGCAGTGCTTTGGAGTGCAGTGTTACTGTCTGTGTGTTGGGATCGTGCAGTGGTTTGTCTGTGGGTTGGATTAGGGTGCAGTGTTACTGTGTGTGTTGGGATTGTGCAGTGGTTTGTCTGTGGGTTGGATTAGGTTGCAGTGGTTTGTCTGTGGGTTGGATTAGGGTGTAGTGTTACTGTGTGTGTGTTGGGATCGTGCAGTGGTTTGTCTGTGGGTTGGATTAGGGTGCAGTGTTACTGTGTGTGTGTTGGGATCGTGCAGTGGTTTGTCTGTGGGTTGGATTAGGGTGCAGTTTTACTGTCTGTGGGTTGGATTAGGTTGCAGTGGTTTGTCTGTGGGTTGAATTAGGATGCAGTGTTACTGTGTAGTGGCTTTGTGTGCGGTGTCAAATAAAATTGTATATGTCACATGCACCGACTACAACTTTACAGTGAAATGCTTACTTACTAGCCCTTTCCCAACAATGCAGAGTTAAAAAGTCAAATTTGCTAAATATATATATATTTTTAGAAATAGTAACACAATAAAATAACAAAAACGAGACCATATACAAGAAGTATCGGTACTGAGCCAATGTGCAGTAGTACCAGGTAGTAACGAGACTGTATAGTAGTACCGGTACCGAGCCAATGTGCAGTAGTAACGAGGCTA
This sequence comes from Oncorhynchus nerka, assembly GCF_034236695.1. Classification (NCBI taxonomy): domain Eukaryota; kingdom Metazoa; phylum Chordata; class Actinopteri; order Salmoniformes; family Salmonidae; genus Oncorhynchus; species Oncorhynchus nerka. The sequence continues at coordinate 9,599,952 of NC_088414.1, read as the reverse complement.
TATAGAAGGAGTACCGGTACTTAGCCAATGTGCAGTAGTACCAGGTAGTAACGAGACTGTATAGGAGTACCGGTACCGAGCGCATGTGCAGTAGTACCAGGTAGTAACGAGACTGTATAGGAGTACCGGTACCGAGCCAATGTGCAGTAGTACCAGGTAGTAACGAGACTGTATAGAAGGAGTACCGGGACCGAGCCAATGTGCAGTAGTACCAGGTAGTAACGAGGCTATATAGAAGGAGTACCGGTACCGAGCCAATGTGCAGTAGTACCAGGTAGTAACGAGACTGTATAGAAGGAGTACCGGGACCGAGCCAATGTGCAGTAGTACCAGGTAGTAACGAGGCTATATAGAAGGAGTACCAGTACTTAGCCAATGTGCAGTAGTACCAGGTAGTAACGAGACTGTATAGAAGGAGTACCGGTACTTAGCCAATGTGCAGTAGTACCAGGTAGTAACGAGACTGTATAGAAGGAGTACCGGTACTTAGCCAATGTGCAGTAGTACCAGGTAGTAACGAGACTGTATAGAAGGAGTACCGGTACTTAGCCAATGTGCAGTAGTACCAGGTAGTAACGAGACTGTATAGGAGTACCAGTACCGAGCCAATGTGCAGTAGTACCAGGTAGTAACGAGACTGTATAGTAGTACCGGTACCGAGCCAATGTGCAGTAGTAACGAGGCTATATAGAAGGAGTACCGGTACTTAGCCAATGTGCAGTAGTAACGAGGCTATATAGAAGGAGTACCGGTACCGAGCCAATGTGCAGTAGTACCAGGTAGTAACGAGACTGTATAGAAGGAGTACCGGTACTTAGCCAATGTGCAGTAGTACCAGGTAGTAACGAGGCTATATAGAAGGAGTACCGGTACCAAGCCAATGTGCAGTAGTACCAGGTAGTAACGAGGCTATATAGAAGGAGTACCGGTACTTAGCCAATGTGCAGTAGTACCAGGTAGTAACGAGACTGTATAGGAGTACCGTACCGAGCCAATGTGCAGGAGTACCAGGTAGTAACGAGGCTATATATAAGAAGTACTGGGTACTGAGCAAATGTGCAAGAGTACGAGGTAGTTGAGGTAATATGTACATGTAAAAGTGACTAGGCAATCAGGATAGATAATGAACAGAGTTGCCTGTGTGTTGGAGTGTCAATGTAGTGTGTGTGCATAGTCCGTGCAAAAATAAAGATGTCAATGCAAATAGTACAGGTAGCCATTTGATGAACTGTTCAGCAGTCTTATGGCTTTGGGTTACTGGTAGAAGGTGTTCAGGAGCCAAGTAGTTGCCATACCAGGCGGTGATGCAGCCAGTCAAGATGCTCTCAATGGTGCAGCTGTAGAACTTTGATGATCTGAGGGCCCATGCCAGTCATTCAGCCTCCTGCGGGGGAAGAGCCGAGTGCTCGGCCCTCCATTTCCTGTAGTCCACAATCAGCTCCTTTGTCTTGCTGAGGGAGAGGTTGGTGTCCTGGCAGCACACTGCCAGGTCTCTGACCTCCTCCCTATAGGCTCTCAATGTTTCGTGGAGTCGGCAAACTTAATTTATGGTGTTGGAGTCATGTACGGCCAACACAGTCGTGGGTGAACACGGAGTACAGGAGGGGACTAAGCACGCACCCCTGAGGGGCCCCTGCGTTGAGGGTTAGTGTGGCTGATGTTTTGTTGCCTACCCTCACCACCTGGTCAGGAGTGAGTTGTTTAGTCCCAGGGTCCTGAGCCTGGTGGGCGTTATGGTGTTGAACGCTATAGTCAGTGAACAGCATTCTCACATACAGTAGGTATATTCCTTTTGTCCAGATGGGAAAGGGCAGTGTGGAGTGCAATAGAGACTGTGTTATCTGTTGGGGCGGTATGCGAATTCGATTGGGTGTCTGGGATAATGGTGTTGATGTGAGTCATGATCAGCCTTTCATGGCTACAGATGTGAGTGGTACAGGGCGATAGTCATTTAGACAGGTTGCCTTTGCGTTCTTGGGCACAGGGACAGGTTGAAAGTCTCAGTGAAGACACTTGCCAGCTGACCAGCGCATGCTCTGAGTATGCATCCTGGTAATCTGTCTGTAACCTGTTTAACCTGTTTAAAGATCTTACTCACATCGGCTATGGAGAGGGTGATCATGCGTAGAAAGTATTTAGCTCCTCTGGTAGGCTTGCGTCACTGAGCAGCTTGCGGCTGGGTTTCCCTTGGTAATTCCTAGTAGTTTGAAAGCCCTGCCACATCCGACGGCGTGGATCTTAGTCCTGTATTGACGCTTTGCCTGTTTTGATGGTTCGTTGCAGAGTGTCACTGGGTTTCTTAGAAGCGTCCGGATTAGCGTCCCGTTCCTTGAAAGCGGCAGCTCTGGCCTGTTCGGTCGGATTACGGTGCAGTGTGCATTTGTGGTTTGCGTCTGGCTGCGTTTTGGGTCCGAATGTAGTGTGTGTTGGGTTTGGATGAGGTGTTGCGGAGTGTGTTGAGTATGGGCGAAGTGTGTGGTTTGCGTCTGGCTGCGTTTTGGGTCCGAATGTAGTGTGTGTTGGGTTTGGATGAGGTGTTGCTGAGTGTGTTGAGTATGGGCGAAGTGTGTGGTTTGCGTCTGGCTGCGTTTTGGGTCCGAATGTAGTGTGTGTTGGGTTTGGATGAGGTGTTGCTGAGTGTGTTGAGTGTGTTGAGTATGGGCGAAGTGTGTGGTTTGCGTCTGGCTGCGTTTTGGGTCCGAATGTAGTGTGTGTTGGGTTTGGATGAGGTGTTGTTGAGTGTGCTGAGTGTGTTGAGTGTGTTGAGTGTGCTGAGTGTGCTGAGTGTGTTGAGTGTGTTGAGTGTGCTGAGTGTGCTGAGTGTGTTGAGTGTGTTGAGTGTGTTGAGTGTGGGCGAAGTGTGTGGTTTGCATCTGGCTGTGTTTTCCGGCTCATAAGCGAGGTGTCTCCGAGGGCTGTAGAGAACACCTGTCAGATCATCTGTCAGCGCTGCATCGGTAGCATCCATCACCTCTCCCTACGTACCCATTCCACCTGCCAGCTGTTCCCAGCACAAACACACACCCTGGCACATCATACACACACACACCCTGGCACATCATACACACACACACCTCGACAGTAGATACACACACACACACACACACACACAAACACACACCATGGCACATCATACACACACACACCTCGACAGTAGATACACACACACACACACGACAGGCTGCATTCCCACCTCTACATACGTATACCCCATTGCACGGACACACATATGCACTAAAATATAAACGGTACTAACACACACTAATGCCGTCTTCCCCATGCTCAGACAGCCACACTGGGTGCTGCTACTGTAGCTGGCAACTGTGGGAAAACGGCTTGATCTTCCATTATGGTGCAAGCCGATAAGGCCTACTGCAGCCGTAACTTACAGCTCACTCTGAGCTACAAACACAGGCGTTGGCATATAAATCTGGAGCTTTTACACTCCCGGCATGGTGACGTTTTTATGTCACATTTAGAGAGGGAACGGTCTGATGCTGATACACGCCGACTCGGGCAGCGAGGGACGAATGTGTTTCACTCTGCCGTCGTCTTCACAAACACACCTCCATCACCACTCTGTTGGTCCTAATGGAACTAGACCATTAGGCTGGAACACAACAACCCATTCGATCTATTCTGTCGAACATTAGGCATGCTATCAGGGCTATAAGTACCCCGGTCGGTTTTAGAGTTGCTCTATAAATCAGCTGTATTCTTCCAACACCTACTGCTGGTTCGTACGTGGACCTAGTGAGGCTGAGCCGAAGTCATGTATGTTTGCCTTCCATATTACTCCCACTATGAAGAGAGTCACGACGTTGTTATGATGAATGTGTTTTTAAGATGCGCTCATGTTCAAATTCACTTTATCCGCAACTTATAGGAATCTGCTTTGTGTGAGCGGCTGAGTTTGAGCTGGGATTGACTGCGGGTCACAAGACTGTGTGAGGCCCGCTTCAGTACTGTGAAAACGATTTCCCTTCGCGGTCGGTCATTAGGGGTGGCGTAGAAAAGAGCCTCTCAGTGGTAGAGTTGTTTGACTAATGGAGTGTGTGTGTTTGAGAGGACCTTACATCTGTACATTGACTAGATTGGTATTTCCCATTAAAACACAAATCATGAAATATGGGAGGAAGAGAGTAGCCATTTATCATGTGATAACAACCAACTAAAGCTAACTCAACTAGCAAGGTGGCCGACTACCACACCCATGTTCATTTAATTCATCAGAATGGCTGCATGACCGGATTCTCTGGACGCTTCTTCCCGATCTGAAATAATCATACCTTCTGTGCATGTGCTACTTTACGTTGAAAGGCATGTTCTTCCTTGTCTGCTGTTACTCTAATGGCCTATTGCAAACAGTATGACAAACAAGCAGGACACAAGTCTAAGTAGCGATGTAATGTTCTACATTTTTTTCATATTCATTTTATCTATTTATTTTCACCTCAATAAAACAAACAGTTAAACAAATTTAAGCAGGATAGCGACACAACGCCGGTAGTTATGTTGATAATGGTTTTCATCTGACCAGCTACATGGTCTGACTCTGATTACTGGAACGTAAACAGAGTCCTAATTATACCAGGCGTCGGTGGCTGTTTGTCTCCTTGTTGTGGTCGCCATGGCAACAGCGCCACATCTACTCTCAAAGTTAAGTCGTCTTCCCTAATTTGATGTAGGCAGCGGCTGAGTTGTGTGATTGTAGCTAGAGGAATGGAAACGACATGGAGAATAGTAAAACTGAGCCTTCATGGTCTTGTATTCAATGTCTTTGACTGAGTGATAGCCCTCATAAGAAATTGTATACAGGCTGAGGTGGACAAACTAAGCGTACACACAACTGCTAGTCTATCTTGTAGGCGTTGCTACAGTGGCAGTGTGGATGCGTGGTTAGCCTCTCCCTGTGTGTCTGATCCTTCTCCCAGGTTGGCACCAGCTATAATGGGCTGGGGGGCTGCCTCTCTCCCTCCTCACCCCTCTGGTCGGTGGTGACAGCTTGATTTTGTGCTCTCTCAGGGCGGCAGAGCGGCGACATGAGGGGCCTGTTAATATGGACTGTTCGTGGTGACTGGGGGGTGGAAAGAGAGGTTTCCATTTAAGGAAACCACCTTTCTTACTGCCAATTTGAGGGAGGGAGGGGTGGATGGAGGGATGGGGTAGTGGGGGGGTAGAAGGAGGGCTGGGGTAGTGGGGGGGGGTAGAAGGATGGATAGAAAGGGTCCCAGACAGACAGTAAAGGAAACAGCTGCCTGACCTGAGCAGAGAAGGCACTTCTAATTAACCACAGTGTCTCCCTCTGCCTTCCTCATCTGATGACAGGGAGACAGATGTGCCGACACACACGCTACAATTCAAAGACACCTTCACTAGCAGCTTTGCATGTCACTGATACATGGTATAATAAGGGGCCATTTCAAAGCCTAAAACTGGACTGAAAGATGATGTTTGAACCTGTTTAGGTCTTTATACGTACACTAGCGGAAACGGGGCCTCCTCTCCAGACTCCTTCCTCACAGTCAGACCTCCTGCTCTTCTTTCCTCACCAACGTCAAAGCTTTTCCTTTTCGTTCCATCCTCTCATTCTAGCTGCACATCAAGCCACCTATTACAGCAGCTGTATTTGGAAGTTGTACATTGAATGTCCCTCTGTTTCAATTGCATTTGTTTTAGCCAGACTCCCCGTATTGACTTCTCCTAAATATGATCACAAAATCAAGGGAAATAGTTACAAACAGGAGCTCACACTTTTAGGCAATGCGTAGACCATTTACAAACCACAATACTTAAATGTTGATTTTATTCATTTGTGAGGTAAAGTGAAACAGTAACAGAAGCGCGATAACAGAATAGGGTGTAATGAATACTGTGTGTTGGAGGTAAGTGGAAAATGACATATCTACACCAAATACAATCTTCTGCCCCAAACCCATCTCTGTCTGTAACCAGGGGACCCCTGAGGATGGTGATTGTGGTGATTAGTCTTAAATGGATGCTTCACTGCTATTGTCTCTCCTTTATTGTAATTAGGTTTTTTTCCCCGCACTGAAGTTTATTTTAAATGCTGCTCTGAAGCGTGGAGCCTAATGAACTACATGTCCCCCCACAGAAATGTTCAATCAGCTCCTTGTTAGGACCACAAGACACATTCAGGCTTTCAGTACTTTAGATTTTCCCGCTGTTACTTTTCGTTGCGTTCGCAACATATCTATCTGCTGTGTGGAGACGAGTAGGGGAGGAACATGTTCTGTAAGAATAAGGGGGGGGCATGCACACACACACTCGCACACTGATGGGAATGTCCATGAAGTGATAGAGCAACCCAGTCTCATGAGCTATACGTTCAATGTAGAAGAAAAACAAAATCGAAGTCGTTGCGTTTTAACAAAAAAAACAAAAGAAATCAATGTTAATGTGGCGTGTCAACTGTCCTTTTATAACGGACGTGTAAAACCATTTAGAAAGTACAATTTCACGTGAAGTGTTACCGAACCCAGGTATTTGAGGAGCAGCATGCAGTCAGGTGCGGTTCTCCCTCCCCCTCTCTCTCCTGCCCGTGTCTCTTCTCTCTGCTCTCTAAAGTGACTGCACCATGGAAACACAGAACGCCTTTATGATCGCTCTATGTAAGACTCCCACCCCCCCCACCCAGTTCTTAATTAGCGTTTGATTGTGCTGTAAAAACCAGCGGAGTGCATTAAAGAGGGATCAACGCAGTCCAAACGGAGACTGGCTTCATTAACGAGGATGGGGAAATAAACAGCTCGAGAGTGTTGATTCAAGCCGAGGTAAACACATGTTGTGCCTCACCTCCACACTCACTTTATTTACTGCGACCATCACTTATTTGCAAGCAGCGGGGATCTCAGGCACGAGGCCCCTGACAGGTTAAAATGAGTTAATGTAAGGTAATAAGTTAAAAGGGGTGAGAGGAAGGTGAGTGCCTTTTAAAGTGCTTGCCTGTCCTATTCAGGAGCAATTTGGGCCCATAAAGGCTTGCACTAAAACAGACTCCGTCTGACGTAGTGGAGTGTTAGCGACACAAAAGACACATAAACCTCTGTGATTCACGCTCACAAAAGCCCCTTGGCGGTTCTCCTGTCCAGGCAGACCCCTAATGAAGACCTGTATTTCACAGCACCTACACAATAAAGCGGAGTGGAGTGCTCAGGGCTGGTACTCTGCCCGGCCTATACAAGCACTTTGCATCTGCCTCTTCCTCACTCTTGACTCTAAAAGCCATAGCAGGGGGCGAGATAAGACACAACCAGGCAATATCTATTTGGGTTGATCCGCCATGTTGCTTTTTAAATTAGGGGACTCATTGATAGACAATTAGGGTTGTTAAGGCTCTGACCTGAGATACCGAAGTGTGTGTGTGTGTGTGTGTGTGTGTGTGTGTGTGTGCGCTCACATGCTCAAGAGCCAAGGTGAAATTCAATGTTCTCCCAGGTTTCTCTCCTTATCGGGAGATGACTTTAAAAAACGGCCCCTAGGGGCAACGGTAAGCGCTATTACTGTCAAGCAGACCAGCAGTTTGCTAGGGCGTTGTGGACAGGGATGGATGATGGGCATAAGATGCGAGCTCCGGCTCCGAGAGTCGGTTTCCAAGTCCTAGGCACTCGTTTTTATTTTGGGGTCTTAATCCTGTCCCAAACCTTAACCCTTAACTTAACCATTCGGTACGAATGCCTAAACTTAACCTTCGAAATCGTACGTTTATGGGCAAACGTTGGATTCTGAAGTGAGACTGTGAGAGCTTGTTTGTGTGTGTGGTGCATTTGTATTTTTTAAGGATCCCCATTAGCTGCTGCCAAGGCATCTGCTACTCTTCCTGAGGTCCACCCAAAAACTATCTTTTGGTGTTTGTTTCAATAGTCCATTGTTGACATGGTCCCAAAATGTTTTGCTTGTTAGCAGTCAAGTTTTCAAGATATGTAACTTACAAAATACAGAAATCATCTCCATGTGATGCCTTTTGCATCATATGGTGCTACGTTTGGCATTATAGGATGCAAAATACATTATACAGGGACGATTTCGTATCTTGGAAACGTGATTGCTGACAAGCAAAACATTTTGGGGCTATATGTCAACAATGGACTGCTGAAACAAACACCCAAAAAAATCATTTTTTGGGTGAAGTTCTCCTTTAAGGCAGTTATGTACAATTGGAACATTAACATGACATTTCACAACAGATTTCACCACACATTAAATGTGTGCCCGCCGGCCACTATTCCAATACCACATATCTACAACACAAATGTGTGTGTACGTGTGTATAGTGCGTGTCATCGTGTGTGTGTGTAAAAGCAGGAACAAATGCAAAGTGGCTACAAAAGGTACAGAATACTTTAATTTGCACCAAAGGAAAAAGGAAATGGGTGGCTTATTTTATTAAAGAAGCACATGTCTACGTTAATGTAAGGCACATTCAGTTCATTCAGTGGGTATTTTCTTTCTTGTGAACTGAGAACACTGTGTACTGTACGTAGTGTGACTGGAAGCAGCAATGCAGTCAGAACCATGGACCCTTCCGATGGGGTTGCATTAAATGTTTAAACATGTTTATTAACCAAATGTCTGTTTTATAGTCTATCATTTATACAACACGACAAGAAATGAGGGACAACATGATTTTCCGTTCCATATTAAGCGTATGTAAAGATGGTCAATTTTGGTCAATATGACAGAGCATTTGACATTTTGAGTTAGGCACTCTATGAATGGTGAGAAGATTATTAATCAAATCAAATCAAATGTATTTATATAGCCCTTCGTACATCAGCTGATATCTCAAAGTGCTGTACAGAAACACAGCCTAAAACCCCAAACAGCAAGCAATGCAGGTGTAGAAGCATGGTGGCTAGGAAAAACTCCCTAGAAAGGCCAAAACCTAGGAAGAAACCTAGAGAGGAACCAGGCTATGTGGGGTGGCCAGTCCTCTTCTGGCTGTGCCGGGTGGAGATTATAACAGAACATGGCCAAGATGTTCAAATGTTCATAAATGACCAGCATGGTCGAATAATAATAAGGCAGAACAGTTGAAACTGGAGCAGCAGCATGGCCAGGTGGACTGGGGACAGCAAGGAGTCATCATGTCAGGTAGTCCTGGGGCATGGTCCTAGGGCTCAGGTCAGTTGAAACTGGAACAGCAGCATGGCCAGGTGGACTGGGGACAGCAAGGAGTCATCATGTCAGGTAGTCCTGGGGCATGGTCCTAGGGCTCAGGTCAGTTGAAACTGGAACAGCAGCATGGCCAGGTGGACTGGGGACAGCAAGGAGTCATCATGTTAGGTAGTCCTGGGGCATGATCCTAGGGCTCAGGTCAGTTGAAACTGGAACAGCAGCATGGCCAGGTGGAGAAATGATATTGGGAACAAACCATTAGCCTACTATAATTTATAACACAACAAGCTCTCACAGTCTCACTGCTGAATTATCCAAATGTCTAATTGAGAAGGTTAAGGTTTTGTTTAACCTTTCGGTTACTGGCCCAACACTCTAACTGCTAGGCTGTCCACCTTCTGATCCAGAATGGTTAAGGTAAGGGTTTAGGTAAGGGTTAAGGTTTGTGATAAGGTTAACACACAAAGAAAATGTTAAACCAACATACAACCTTCTGATCCAGAGTCATGAGATCACGCCCATCATCCACCCCATCCACAACACTCTTAGCAAAACCCAAGCCTACTTGATGGTAATAGCGCTCACTGTTGCCACTAGTGGCCGGTTTTGAAGACATTTACCGATGTCCTCAAGACATGGATAGACGTCCAATTTCGAAGTCACTCGAGTGAACTGCCTGTGGGAACAACCAGCTCAAACAGTGCCAAACCCATTCCAAGCACAACCACCCACCAACCTCGCCAGATCAGAATATGTTTTACAAATTGCCTATTTGTGTGAAAACTTTAGAACCGATCCAGCAGGGGACTAGGCTGTATAGCGTGTCCATGGCGGAGAACTCCATTTTTAGCATGGAGCGGCTGTAGATTATGTCACGGAAGTGCGCGCAGTCATTAATATACCTCCTCCCTGCTCCCTCTCTTTTCAGAGGCGTGAGGCCTCCCGTCCCAGTGCCTCTCTCCATCCATGCAGCTCTCATCTGAATGCTAATTTCCTATTTAAAATCCACCCTCGCGCGCGGGGATGGGGTGTGTAGGGGGGACTGAATGATTCTTCTAGAAACCACAGATGTAGAGTATCAAACCCTGGCTGCTGCTGGCCGCTCCTCGTGCTCTGTCGCATTCAGGACCAATTAATTAACCCGCGGGGCGAGCAGGTACCCTACTCCTGCGGTGGCCACAGGCGGTGGACTTGCTAGCGCTCTCAGATTTAAATGCACATCTCATTTTCACGCGATGAGCACGCGATGAGCACAGCCAGGCACTTTTGTGTAGAGGGAGAGAAAAAAGCACAGTTTTGATACCCCTCCATCCCTCCTTATCCACCCCTTAATCCCTGAGGTCCATGGCCTGCAGTTTCGAGGATCTCAGAGGCGGCTCGTGGGACGGTCCAGTCGATCAGCAGTTTTGGAAACGCTTTTTAAAGGGTTCTATTGTTCTCTCCACGCACCCGCCTGGCTCTCCATAGCACGGCTCAAATAGAAAGTGACTGGCCTTTAATTGAAGTGGTCGGTAAGCAGTTGTCATATGGAAATATTTGAATAGAGATTATGTACGGCACTTCACTCAAATCCACTCCGTTTAGAGAATTAGAAGTAACCTATTTGGAAGGGCAGCGGCGAAGCCAAGGGGATTATATAAATGGACTATATTCAGACAATTAACACTTTAACGAGATCAGGAACAGGCTGGTTAACATTTGAAAGGAGTTCGGGGCACTTCGGTAGAGACCGTCTCGCATGGTGAATGACAGATGTGTCATAATAGCCTACCAGGGATTACTCGCTTTAATAGTTGTAATTGTGTCACTCATCACGCCTATAAATCCTGTTTCCAAATCACATATAAATGGACAACCAGAAAATAAGTCCACTGTAGCCTAAATAAAACAGTAGCCATATTGAAAAAAATGTTACTAATCGTCAATTTCATCTAGTTTTTATTGCAAATGATTTCATATCTACTTTTCCAAACAACAACCAGGAAAAGCGGAAACAGCAGGCGGTGTAGTTTATATCGGGTTGAGTTTATATGGCATCTCTAATCATGGCGTTTCCAATTGTATGATTTATGTTGGGTCTCTAAATGTAGGCTATGATTAGGGGGCTTGGTGGTGGCGAGGCTTGGAGCCGAGTGCAGTTTGGATGTCTCCATGAGGCGATGCAGTAAATGGGCGTTTTATTTATTGCCGTGCCAGGGCCCCCCTTAGCGGAAGAGCGCTCTCCCAAATTGAAATATAGCGGAGTTTACTCTCCTGATTAGGGCCTCACGCAGCCCAAGGCTATCATCAAACAGAGAAGCCCCGCGCGCTCTGACACCTAATTGCGTGTGGATTAATGTGGTCGAGAGTGACAGCGGTAAAGCCTCAGTCTCATTCCCTCCCTCCTCTCCACCCCTCCCTCCTCTCCACCCCTCGCTCCGACACAATAACCACCAGCCAGACAGCAGGACCCTAAATCGAGGACTGGCCTTTTTGATAAGGACTTGTGCTAAAAAAAAATCCTTGGGACGTCAATACTCAAAACCCTAACCTTAACCCCTACCCTAACCATAACCATAACCATAACAATAACCCTTACCTAACCCTAACCTTAACCCCTACCCTAACCATAACCATAACCATAACAATAACCCTTACCTAACCCTAACCTTAACCCCTACCCTAACCATAACCATAACCATAACCATAACCATAACAATAACGTTTACCTAACCCTAACCTTAACCCCTACCCTAACCATAACCATAACCATAACAATAACCCTTACCTAACCCTAACCTTAACCCCTACCCTAACCATAACCATAACCATAACAATAACCCTTACCTAACGTAATAAAACGATTAATCCATCTCCGATTGGTAATTTATTTGATTAGGCTACATTACGTTTTGAGAAGCGATTATGAACATTTTTAAATATAGGCCACAGACAGACCCATTGTAATTGCCAAATTCTGTGAATGGCCTCTCCGAAAAGGCACACGTTTCCCAAGAGCCAATGTCAGGTGGAGTGTCAGGAGACACTTGAATGCTCAGATGATTAGAGTACATTTTTCTATATACATTTCTTTTTAAAGACTGTGATATAAACAGCACTTTGGGGGAAAAGACGGTTCAGATCCAACTCTGACCCGCCACTGTTATGACAGGTTCCTTCATTAATTCAGCAATCTATAACAAGATGATTAAAAGCAGGCCCTACGACCGTAATTACATAATCAACTTAGAATATTGTTCGCTTCAGAGCTCGAGCCAACCGAAACGACTGCAGGCTTACACGTGCAATATTGTTATTTTGCTACTTTTGATTCAGAGTTGTTTATTGTGGGCACATGGTGGAGATCCCAAGTGGTACATTTTTGTGTGTTGAATCATCAAAAAAGGCAAGCGGGGTTGCGTTCAATTCGTTGTTTTCCATTGAAACGTTTCAGTAGTAGGCTACCATTTCTGAACCACGACCAGCGACAGAATTGGCGTCTGATGTTCAGCACCACACGGCAGTGGACAGCGACGGTCTCAGGTGAAGCTGCAAATTTACTAGCCTCTCTGGAAAACCCCATTTAATGGGAGAAGAGGCCTACACAACCAGAAGGAGTTGGCTCCCGGTGCTACTCTTTTCATCCATACTGGCTTAAACCTCCGAATTGTAAAAAAGGAATAGGCCTATATCTGCGAATAATTGCAACAGACGTCTCCAGTGAAACTGCATCTACAAATAGCTCAAGTTCATTGAAAAGCCATTCAGAGCTACCCTGCCTGCCTCTGTCCCTCCCGGTGAGAAACACCGTTACGGAAATGTGTCTGCGGCGCGCGGCCCTGGAGGAGCTCACCTGAGCGTTGCTGTGCAAACCGGAGAGGGCTCCCATAAAGTCGCGGCATGCTGTGACCTTTACCGTAATTCATCAGGCGCCGCGGTGACAGGGAGGCCCTTCACGCGCCGATAATTTGATTACTATAACATCTGTAACATCAATAATGTCTGATGAGATTGTTTTGCGCAACCAAACATGCAGAGGCCGTAAAAGAGAGAGAGAGCGAGAGAGAGACCGAGAGAAAGGTACGGGTAAGCGAGAGAGCGAGAGATAGAGGGGGAGAGGGGAGAGATGGGTGTCATATCGTCATTGGCGTTGAAGCCACAGCATAAGGGCACCTAGCCATTAACGTTGAAGAGGGTAGGATTTTAAAGGTGACGTCTTCCTCAGACCATGATGACGACGACGATGGTTATGATGATGATAGTAATGATGATGTAATGGCACACGTCATGAAAATGTGTGTGTGTGTGTGTGTGTGTGTCCCATTATGCATGAATCTAAACTGTTTGGCTCGGCAGCAATTAAACATTTATCCAAACCAACATTAATCAATGAAGCATTATGCCTGATTACCATCAACATGCTCTAACTGGCATGGACAGACAAGGAAGCATCGGACAAGAGCAAACTAACTAGCCTATCCCTGCAAAACAAAGTGCATTGAGAGCGTGCTGCACTCAGGTCTTATTTTGGGCCTCATTGTGCGCACGTGCATCTCCCGAAGCCCAGTTCCCCGGTTTCCCCTCACACTCAGAGAGAGAGAGGGAGAGAGAGAGGGAGAGAGAGAGGGAGAGAGAGAGGGAGAGAGAGGGAGAGAGAGAGGGAGAGAGAGAGGGAGAGAGAGAGGAGAGAGAGGAGAGGGAGAGAGGGGGAGAGAGAGGGAGAGAGAGAGGGAGAGAGAGAAATGTGGCGGATATAAATGTTTTGCCTAACTAGAGGAAACATCGCTGCAGCTAACCGATCGCCGGATCCATTAAGCTAATTTATTAAACGCAATTTGCCTTGTGTCATTGGGCTGTGTAGCGCTGCAGAGAGAGAAGGTTGAAAACGGGGAGACAAGGGGCCGCTGGCGGGACAGCGGGGGAACACGGTTCTGACACACAGAATTAGAGGGGAATTAAGAGCCTCAACGAAGAGGTGGTTCCAGGATAAACACAGAGGAAGAATAATCATTTCACTGTAAAGGTCTACCTACACCTGTTGTATTCGGCGCATGTGACACATGGCATCTGATTTGAGAAGCGATAGACAGAGAGGAGGGGACTGAATGGCTGTTCAGGTTTTACCAGAGGATGGGTGTCAGACACAGAATAGCCCCCACCTGTAATATATTCAAATAGCCTACATAGGCCTATGCTATTAGCAATCGGTGACATTGGTCCGTCTTCTGCAGCCTGTAAACCTGCATGGCTTATTCAGTGACTTTAGGCCTGCAGGTATAGTCTATTTATCATAGCCTACTTCAGAATCCTGGATACATATCCACTGTGACTTGAGCTCGTGCTTGGCAGCGTTCCCACTTGCAGGTAATCAGGATTAGCACGTTTCTCTGCTGGCTAATGTGGTCCTAGTTGTTTTCCCCAAGCATACAGCATTAAATCATCCCGCAGTTTGTTTTGCAACCCCCTTTGTTCTGCTCGGAGGGTTCCACTCATGAGGGTTCCCATCGCTCTGGTTCCACTATTAGGCATATTTAAGGCGCTCTGTAACAAGGCTCCTGCCTCATTTTTCCAAGGTTGCCTTATTTGTTGTGCAAACCCACACCAGCTTTTTGTCTCAGCAGTCATAACTGTTAATGTTACATTGGGTGTTTGATATTTCATCAGTTTAACCAATATTGTTCCGAGATAACGAATGTAAAATGAAACCGCATGGAACGCGTTCGAATTCCCTCAGAAGGTTTCAAGGAGAAGAGTAAAAAAAAAATCCCATTCACCGTGGCTATTAGCTTGGGTGATTTATTTTGTGTATGTCAGAAAACAAGAAGGCAAGAAACAGAATATGGGCTTTATTTTTCTATTACCAAACATTACAATCGTATTTCCATCACTGCACCGTTAAGTAATTTGCGAGAAGAAGAAAAAAGCCGATGGACTCTGGCGGCATGCTCGTGGCATGTGTTTAAACCCATTACTTTGCCTTTTAATCAAACCGCGCGCTCGTGTCAAAACGCGCTATTTTCGCAATGCATCTCCTCGCGCTCGTTCCAATTCACCAAGTGACCTTGAAAATGTTTGCTCTCCTAAACGTCTTCTCCCGCTCCTTCCCTCTCTCTCTCTCTCTCCCTCCTTCCACCCTCTCTCCCCCTTTCCTCTCCCTCAGCCTCTCCAAACCTCTCATCCATGTCTGCCTACCGGGGAAATACACATCCGTGTGAAACGGGAGAGCGCGTATTGGCAAAGTAATCTATTTTTATAAGGTGATAATGATAGCGATGATGGTGCATGGGGAAGAAAGCTTGGCTGTGTATGAGAAACTTCGAGCACACTGACACTGCAACAGACTGTAACAGACTCCTTCCCGCCTGAACTAAAGTGCCATATCGAAACCAGAATTCATTCACACCTTGAGCCTGAGTGCCTCGAGTCTACATTTCACGAGTTTAATCGAGTTATCTAGATGTATTTATGTTACATAAATCATGATTAACAGAAAGAATTAGATTAATATTCGCCATAATTGTTCCACCGATGTTATCACCCCAGTCTCCAGGCCTTGATAATGGATGGGCCTACTATATTAGTAACAATTACACTGGTGATATCAATTGATTTAACCCGAGCGGACATGGGTTAGTGAATTCAAGCAACGCAATGTGAATTAGGCTTATAGAACATACTTTTTTTGTCTGTACGTGGTTCTCAGTGGGGATAGCTAGTGTTATTGGTATGTTTCACACCGACAAAAAACGCGCCTCTAAAATAGGGTATTGTTGTTCCAAGAGCTTGCCATGCACGGTTTGTGTGTGTGTTGATAGGGTGGGGGGGGGGGGGGGGGGGGGTAAACAGCAACATTCGGCCATATGATTTATCGCAATCCGGGGAAGGCAGCTCCAGTTTTGGGCCTGCGCTGTCCTAACGCATTTCGCCTCAGCCATCAACCGTGATTAAACGCCTGCTGTTGCCGGGGAACAAAACGCGCTAATCCAATATGTATTTCTGACATATTAAATATCACCCAATCCCCTGACATCACGCGCCGCTTTTCCGCGGGATGGAATTCTAAAACATATTTTTCTAATTTATGGACGGACGATAAATCAAAATTAAGCTTGCGGACAACGAAATATACATCAGTGCAAACTGACGCTGAAGCAAGCTCATAGGTATATAGGCAACGTGCCCGGAGACAGCGGGAACATATGCTCTGTTTTGTGGTAGCAAGCTGTGTGTGAGCTGAGCCGAACTATGTTCTGTTCTGTGGATACACTTGTATGCCGAGGCCACTCTTGTTAAGCAGATGGCTTCTCTTGAAACTCGTGTGTTAAACTAGGAGGTTATTGCAGTCCTAGTCCTACCTACATCTGTAAGAGACCGTGACAATATATCTTGAAGGTTAATGTCATTGCATATCGACATTAATTAGGCTTACTGAAATATCAAATGGGAATCCCTCTTAAAATAAGCGAAAGGTCAAATTAAAAAAACGTCCAATGTTTTTAGAAAACCTTACCGCAGAAAAAGTTCAGATGCTTTGAATTGCCTCCACGTCTCAGGGAAAAAAAGGCTATTAATCCGCCTTTTTTGTATTTAGCCTAATTCATTCAGTTGCATTGTAATGTATTAAGGCATAAGCATCAGCGCGTATTTTTGTGAGACCGGTCCCTACACACAGGCCCGAGTTAGAGGCAAGGAGGGAAAATCAAATGGTGTAAACGTTATCATTGGAGAATGTCTATAGAGCCCTGAAATAATGCATCCAGATATAGGCTCATACCCACAAACAAATAACATGTTAGTCCAATATCATGGATCCGTATTAAGCACAGTGCTTTCCCTTTTTCAGTAAAACGATACAATCCGCAGAGAAGTGCAGTTTCCTTCTGTGTAATATAACACACTCAGCACAAACACACTGCTAAACCTCTACTACAGATTTGTCACTGATGTTGAGATAGATCCCCTGGCCTACACTCACTTTCTCTCTCCCTCTCCCTCCCTCTCTCTGTCCCCTCACCTCAGAATGTTGTTACCATGATGACAGACACCAAAGAGCACGCGGCAGGGTCCACTCTCCCCCTCCGCCACTGTCCTCCGTGCGGTGTGACACTCATTGTATGTGACTCCTCAATTCCGCTGCTTCCCCAAATCTCCTGCCCATTCCTAACGCGCTGTGAGCTATCTGGGCAACTAGCGTTTTTGTCGCTTCTCTGCCCACTGTGCCCAGGTAATGGATCTGCCGGACCCGTCTGCCCGTCTGCTTTGCGGAAAATATCAGAGAAAGACGCATACACACATGCCGGAAATGATACAGGCCCCATCAAAAGGCAGAATTGTATTCCATTTGTTGCATCTCTGCCCCTTAAGGTAACCGAACTATGCTAAAAATGGCCTCCATATTAGTGGGCATGTTTAAAAATGATAGGCCTGCTGTGAAGTTTCTTCCGTTACCACAATGACCCATTACAGGATAACGGAAAGGCGAACCTGGGTAATTGTTTATAGTGGCCTTTAATGAATACATAATGATCGCATTTCATGCTTCCTAATGAAAATAAAGTATATTTTCAGGCGTACAAAGTTTGTGGCCAGTATGGCGGGTAATTCGCGTAATGTTTTGTTATTGATATTTATGTAAATAATCAACTATTCTTAATTCAATCATTTAAGAGAGATGAAAACGTTTGAATAGCACACGGGAATTCATTTAGCTTGTGGAAAATGAGGGCGACAGTAATTTTCAGCACCATGGACAACATGCGTGAAAAAAGAGACGTAATTCCGGGTAAATTTGCTCACTCAAATCTCGCATTGTGTAGTCATAAATCATTCGGTGTTATTTGAATGCTTTTGAAAATAAGTCCACGTTTTTCCACATACGCTCTGTCATTTTCTTTTCTCAATATTCGATAAGGGTTCTTTCTATATCTACATGCCAAGCCTATTATGTTGCGTAATGAAAATGGAGGAACTTTTAATGTGAGATGAGCAGTTGACGGATAACCAATTCATCGGGCAGTTGAACATGGAACGATGATATTTGTCCCCCAACGGGTGTTCAAAAAACACATCACCATGTCAAAATGTAATTGCAGAAAACAAAAACAGTAGGCCAACAAAAAGATAAATAGAGAGAAGGAGAGTGAAACATGTAGACATTCCTATCTGTTCAGCGACTTTCATGTCAGACAGCACAATTTAAAGGCGACGTCAGAGACGTCATGTCCAGAAAATGAATGCTTGCTTCATATATAATATTCATTTCCCTGACAAATTGCCTTCCTTTTCCTAACATGCTTCCCCATGGCTTCACTTACCTTCTAGGAAGCAGGGTGCTATTTTCTATTTCGCAGTATTTGTGAAGCAAGCCATAACAACGCAAGCTCATTATGTGATGGGCAATTTGCATACACAATACAAGTAATTCCTTCCACTTTATATTTTCTTATTTATGTATCAATCATTTGTATGAATTACAAATGAAAAGTCCTCTGAATAACAGAAATGGTGCAGGACATTCACTAAGGGCCTATATTTCCTGAATGTGGAGACTTTGTGTAAGACCGACAAAAATGAGGCATCTTAATGAAGCCAGTGTGTGTATATGTTTTACTGCCTGACCGTTGTCCTTTTTTTCAGTAAAGTATCTTATCATGCCTCCTGCTTCTCTCAGAGAATGGATTCATGGAATATGTACGGATAATGTGTTTCAAAAAAAAGTGTGTGTATGTGTGATCCGCGAGCATATATACAGTTGAAGTCGGAAGTTTACATGCACTTAGGTTGGAGTCATTAAAACTCGCTTTTCAACCACTCCACAAATTTCTTGTTAAGACACTGTCGTTTTGGCAAGTCGGTTAGGACATCTACTGTGTGCATGACACAAGTCATTTTTCCAACAATTCTTTACAGACAGATTATTTCACTTCTAATTCACTGTATCACAATTCCAGTGGGTCAGAAGTTTACATATACTAAGTTGACTGTGCCTTTAAACAGCTTGGAAAATTCCAGAAAATTATGTCATGGCTTTAGAAGCTTCTGATAGGCTAATTGACATCATTTGAGTCAATTGGAGGTGTACCTGTGGATGTATTTCAAGGCCTACCTTCAAACTCCGTGCCTCTTTGCTTGACATCATGGGAAAATCAATAGAAATCAGCCAAGACCTCAGAAAACAATTGTAGACCTCCACAAGTCTGGTTCGTCCTTGGGAGCAATTTCCAAATGCCTGAAGGTACCACGTTCATCTGTACAAACAATAGTACGCAAGTATAAACACCATGGGACCAGGCAGCCGTCATACCGCTCAGGAACGAGACACATTTGTCTCCTAGAGATTAACGTACTTTGGTGTGAAAATTGCAAATCAATCCCAGAACAACAGCAAAGGACCTTGTGAAGATGCTGGAGGAAATAGGTACAAAAGTATCTATATCCATAGTAAAACAAGTCCTATATCGACATAACCTAAAAGGCCGCTCAGCAAGGAAGAAGCCACTGCTCCAAAACTGCCATAAAAAAGCCAGACAACGGTTTGCAACTGCACATGGGGACAAAGATTGTACGTTTTGGAGAAATGTCTTCTGGTCTGATGAAACGAAAATATAACTGTTTGGCAATAATGACCCTCGTTGTGTTTGGAGGAAAAAGGAGGAGGCTTGCAAGCCGAAGGACACCATACCTAACAGTGAAGCACGGGGGGTGGCAGCATCATGTTGTGGGGGTGCTTTGCTGCAGGAGGGACTGGGGCACTTCACAAAATAGATGGCTTCATGAGGAAGGAAAATTATGTGGATGTATTGAAGCAACATCAGTCAGGAAGTTAAAGCTTGGTTTCAAATGGGTCTTCCAGATGGACAATGAACCCAAGCATACTTCCAAAGTTGTGGCAAAATGGTTTAAGGACAACAAAGTCAATGTATTGGAGTGGCCATCACAAAGCCCTGACCTCAATCCTATAGAACATTTTTGGGCAGAAATTAAAAAGCGTGTGCGAGCAAGGAGACCTACAAATCTGACTCAGTTACACCAGCTCTGTCAGGAGGAATGGGCCAAAATTCACCCAACTTATTGTGGGAAGCTTGTGGAAGGCTACCTGAAACGTTTGACCCAAGTTAAACCATTTAAAGACAATGCTACCAAATACTAATTGAGTGTATGGAAACTTCTGACCCATTGGGAGTGTGATGAAAGAAATAAAAGCTGAAATAAATCATTCTCTCTACTATTAGTCTGACATTTCACATTCTTAAAATTAAGTGGTGATCCTAACTGACCTAAGACAGGAACCTTTTACTAGGATTAAATGTCAGGAATTGTGAAAAACGGAGTTTAAATATATTTGGCTAAGTTGTATGTAAACTTCAGACTCCAACTGTAAGTACGTATACTGAGTGTACAAAACATTAGGAACGCCTGCTCTTTCTGTGACATAGACTGACCAGGTGAATCCAGATGAAGGCTATGATCCCTTATTGATGTCACTTGTTAAATCCTCTTCAATCAGTGTAGATGAAGGGGAGGAGACAGGTTAAATAAAGATTTGTAAGCCTTCTGACAATTGAAACATGGATTATGTATATGTGCCATTCAGAGGGTGAAGGGGCAAGACAACATATTGAATTGCCTTTGAACGGGATACAGCATTCGGTGCCAGGCACACCGGTTTGTGTCAAGAACTGCAGCACTGCTGGGTTTTTCACACTCAGCAGTTTACTGTGTGTATTAAGAATGGTCCACCACCAAAGGACATCCAGCCAACTTGACACAACTGTGGGAAGCATTGGAGTCAACGTGGGCCAGCCTCCCTGTGGAGGCTTTCGACACCTGGTAGAGTTCATGTAGACTGTCGTTTTAAAATAAGAATTTGTTCTGAACCGACTTGCCTAGCTAAATAGAAGTTAAATGTCCCAACGAATTGAGGCTGTTCTGAAGGCAAAAAGGGACAAAAAGGGACAAAAAGGGACAGAAAACAACTCAGTATTAGGAAGGCGTTCCTAATGTTTTGTACACTCAATCTGTAATTTTCTGTTTGCATGTGAATGCGTGCTTGTGTGTATACTTACATACATGTGTGTATTTGTTTCCAGTTTTCTATTAGCGCACGTGCGTATATATATATACATATATATATATATATATATATATATATATAAAAATTGGGAGGGGGGGCAACAGGTAGCCTAGTGGTTAGAGTGTTGGGCCAATAACCAAAAGGTTGCTAGATCGAATCCCCGAGCTGACATGGTAAAGATCTGTCGTTCTGACCCTGAACAAGGAAGTTAACCCACTGTTCCCCGGTAGGGCGTCATTGAAAATAAGAATTTGTTCTGAACTGAGTTGCCGAGTTAAATACAAAAAAATATACAGTGCCTTCAGAAATTATTCAGACCCCTTGACTTTTTCCACATTTTGTTACTGTAAAATGGATTTGTAAAAATCCTCAGCAATGACAAGGTTTTCAGACATTTCAGAAAATGTATTAAAAATGAAGAACAGATACCTTATTTACATAAGTATTCAGACCCTTTGCTATGAGACTTGAAATTGGGCTCAGGTGCAGCCTGTTTCCATGGATCATCCTTGAGATGTTTCTAACACTTGATTGGAGTCCAGCTGTGGTAAATTCAATTGATTGGACATGATTTGGAAAGGTAAGTCTATATAAGGTCCCACAGTTGACAGTGCATGTCAGAGCACAGATCTGAGGAAGGGTACCAAAAAATGTCTGCAGCATTGAAGGTCCCCAAGAACACCGTGGCCTCCATCATTCTTAAATGGAAGAAGTTTGGAACAACCAATACTCTTCCTAGAGCTGGCTGCCCGGCCGAACTGAGCAATCAGGGAAAATAGCCTTGGTTAGGGAGGTGACCAAGAACCCGATTGATTGCCACTCTGACAGAGCTCTTTGGCCTGAATGTCAAGCATCACTTCTGGAGGAAACCTGGCACCATCCCTACGGTGGAACATGGTGGTGGCAGCATCATGCTGTGGGGATGTTTTCAGAAGCAGGGACAGGGAGACTAGTCAGGACCGAGCAAATATGAACTGCGCAAAGTACAGAGAGATCGTTGATAATAACCTGCTCCAGAGAGCTCAGGACCTCAGACTGGGGTGAAGGTTCACCTTCCAACAGGACATCGACCCTAAGCACACAGCCAAGACAACGCAGGAGTGGCTTCGGGACAAGTCTCTGAATGTCTGTGAGTGGCCCAGCCAGAGCCCGGACTTGAACCTGATCGAACATCTCTGGAGATACTTAAAAAAGCTGTGCTGTGACACTCCCCTTCCAACCTGACAGAGCTTGAGAGGATCTGCAGAGAAGGATGGAAAAAACTCCTCAAATACAGGTGTGCCAAGCTTGTTGCGTCATACCCAAGACTCGAGGCTGTAATCGCTGCCAAAGGTGCTTTAACAAAGTTCTGAGTAATGGTCTGAATACTTATGTAAATGTGATATTTCATTTTTTATTTTTATCAATTAGACAACATTTCTAAAAACCCTGTTTTAGCTTTGTCATTATGGGGTATTGTGTGTAGATTGATTGAGGGATGCAAATGCAAAGTTAGAATAACAAATGTGGAAAAAGTCAAGGGGTCTGAATACTTTCCAAAGGCACTGTATACGCTCACAATTTGCTTAAGCGTGAGTGCCAGCTTGCCTTTCTGTGTTTCTCTGTGTGTCTAAGTGAAAGAGAGAAATAGTGTGCAAGACCAGAGATGATTTTTCACACGTGTTTCGCTCCAGCCTCTTCCCCCTCCACTACAGAGGATCTAATCAATCTGCCAGCTATTAAGTTTCTTAATTGATAATGCATACTAATTAGGCCGGCCGCAGTTACTTTGGAGACTCTGAGGAGGTAATTGTAGGCTCAGGTCCAAATGGAGTTTACGGCAGGCTGTGCCAGGTAAAAACCCATTAGGGGGAGGGGGCGATGAAAGGAGGGGGGAGGTTGAGAGGAGGTTGAGAGAGGAGGGGAGGAGGGAGGAGGTGGGGGGAAGAGGTTATGAGGAGGGGGAAGGATGAGATGGAGAGGAAGAGGAGAGAGAAAAAGGGTGGAGGAAAGGGAGGATGGGTCGACTCCTATGTCGGTCTACAGGTACAGAGATCTCCTCTGAACTAGATGCTCTAATTACGGTTTTCCATTGTGTCACTAGATGAGAGAGTGTAGCTACAGTTGAAGGCGGAAGTTTACACACACCTCAGCCAAATACATTTAAACTCAGTTTTTCACAATTCCTGACATTTAATCCTAGTATGTTGCTTCAATACATCCACATAATTTCCCCTCCTCATGATGCCATCTATTTTGTGAAGTGCATCAGTCCCTCCTGCAGCAAAGCACCCCCACAACATGATGCTGCCCCCCCGCTGTGCTTCACGGTTGGGATGGTGTTCTTCGGCTTGCAAGCCTCCCCCTTTTTCCTCCAAACATAATAATGGTCATTATGTCCAAACAGTTCTATTTTTTTTCATCAGACCAGAAGACATTTCTCCAAAAAGTATGATATTTGTCCCCATGTGCAGTTGCTGGATTTTTGTCTGGATTTGGATTTTCTGTCTGGATTTTTTATGGCGGTTTTGGAGCAGTGGCTTCTTCCTTGCTGAGCGGCCTTTCAGGTTGTGTAGATTTAGGACTCGTTTTACTGTGGATATAGATACTTTTGTACCTGTTTCCCCCAGCATCTTCACAAGGTCCTTTGCTGTTGTTCTGGGATTGATTTGCACTTTTCGCTCCAAAGTGCGTTCATCTCTAGGAGACAGAACGCGTCTCCTTCCTGAGCGGTATGACGGCTGCCTTGTCCCATGGAGTTTATACTTGCGTGCTATTGTTTGTACAGATGAACGTGGTACCTTCAGGCATTTGGAAATTGCTCCCAAGGATGAACCAGACTTGTGGAGGTCTACAATTTTCTTCTGAGGTCTTGTCTGATTTCTTTTGATTTTGCCATGATGTCAAGCAAATGGGCACTGAGTTTGAAGGTAGACCTTGAAATACATCCACAGGTACACCTCCAATTGACTCAAATGATGTCAATTAGCCTATCAGAAGCTTCTAAAGGCATGACGTAATTTTAAAAAATGTTCCAAGCTGTTTAAAGGCACAGTCAACTTAGTGTATGTAAACTTCTGACCCACTGGAATTGTGATACAGTGAATTAGAAGTGAAATCATCTGTAAACAATTGTTGGAAAAATTACCTGTGTCATGCACCAAGTAGATGTCCTAACCGACTTGCCAAAACTACAGTTTGTTAACAAGAAATGTGTGGAGTGGTTGAAAAAACTAGTTTTAATGACTCCAACCTAAATGTATATAAACTTCTGACTTCAACCGTATTTAAGTCATAAAGACTGGGCTGTCATCGGTTTACAAATTTTAAAAAAAAATGTGTGGCGTGTGTGTCCTGCTAGAATAGGCAATAGGCAAGTCCAGTCCTCGGGGTCTGATTGGTATCCTCCCCCCATCCCTAGCAAACACACCATTTGAACTAATTACATTCTAAACTGAAGATCATGGTTGTTGATTATTGGAGTCAGGTGTGATAGCTGGGGCTGGGGCAAAAGTGTGATGTGTGTGTATTTGAAATGTGGATCAGAGGGCTGCTTGTTAATTGAGACGGCTGTGGCGTGTGTTTACGTCTCGCTCAGTGTCAGCCTGACGACCCTGTAACCCCTCCGTCAGTCCTGGGAACAAACAGACAGGCACTGAGGGAGGAACTTGTTAAGAACATATTCCACAGCACCGCTCACTCTCTTTGTCACAAAGAGAAGATGGGAGAGGAGGGAGGAGAGGAGAGAAGAGAAAATGAGCAAGGCAGTTCTCTCTGTGATCGGTGTCATGGTTCGCGTCGCAAAGAAACATCAGAAAAGCAGTACATTTATTTTCACAAAAGCTGTATGTGGTGGGACTGAAGGACCTATTCGTTCAAACAGGAAGAGAGGTTTTGGAATAGGAGGAAGTGACATATACAAATCAAATATTTTTTACTTCCTGAGAGGGAACTTTGTGACATAACGGGTTGTTATGTCAGGCCAGCAATCCAGATGTCATTTTCTGTAACCTGCGGCTGTAACATGCCAATCTTGTCACTTTTCCTGTCTCAACAAACTGTAGTTGGACTGTTAATTAAATTACATGAGAATGGATGTGATGGAAAAAACACCATCATGGCTTTTCCTCGCTCCCCCAACTATGTGATAGAGCTTTACAGAGAATTATGTGTAAAACACTTTCTGTTTCATTTTCAGTCAGACAGATTCTTTTTAGTTATTCGATTTCACAACATTGTTTTTGCGGGTGACAAAATGTATTAGTTATCCACTTGAAGTCATTTGAAAAAGCGGGACCATTTTTTTGTCACATCGAACTCGATGAAGAGAGAGAGAGAGAGAGCGTGTTGAACTTACGCCAGTTAGTTTGATGTTGTCACATCATTTCACAAGCCCTCTCCTCCATTTAAAATGACACAAACCCTTTGTGGATTTAATCATCCATTTTGAGAGAGTTCACTTGCAATGTAAACTCTCTCTGGCCACTTGTTAAATCTCTCTATCTCGACTCTCTCCTACCTCTCTCTTTCAGTCGTGTTTGTTTCTCTCTGGCCTTGCGGGACGCCCTTGAAACAGACAGCTATTTTGCCAGATTCATTTTCTGATCAAAGCTGTTTCATTTGGTCAAATGTGCCACGTTGGAGCTGATCTCGATTACTGAGATAAATAGCCCCGCGCTAACTGTCAACGAAAACTTGTAAGCTAATCAATTATTCCAATTTCTTCCAGCTGGATTTCTCCTGGGAGTCGGCCTCTAGGAAATACACTTTTTGATTAGTACATTTCTGTGTGTGTGTGTCTGGACATTCGGATGTGTCGTATTTGATTAGTGTGCAGGCTGTTGGAGTGAGCAGGGAGGCAGAGGGAGGCAGAGGGCCTGTCAGACAGCAGAGGAGAGGAGGCCTCTAATGCATTATGCATTGACAGAGCCCTGGAACCTGGATGCTGCTGCCACCTTGGCTGGCACGCCTGGGAGAAGAGTGGAGATAGGAGAGGGGCTGGATTGGCCTTCTTACCTGTGGGGGCCTTAACTGGGATCTGGACTGTTCTCAGCTCCTTGCCCAATCTCTCCTGGGAGGGGAGAGTTTGACAGAACCAATAAGACAAGGCAGGCAGTCCCGTTGGATGGCAAATGCATATAGGCACGCGCACACGCACACACAAAAACGCACTCGCTAACAAATGCATGAAAGCACACACACGCACACACACCTTCCCCTCCCCTAGCTCCTGGCCTGGAAATGGGTGCCTGGCCATAGAAAGTGTGTCATCAGCAGAAACAGACAGAGTGAGAGGACGTGACTGATAGACTGGGAGAGAGAATTGATCGGCTCCCACGTCCCCTGGCCAACCCCTGGTCCTCCATCCCTCCATCCATCCCTCCAACTCCTCTCTCCTCTCCCCCTGTTCTCTCCTCCATGGCCAAACAGTTTGTCCTCCTTTCCATCGCTCCATCCCCTCCATCTCTTTCTCACACCCTCTTCCTCTCTCCTTTCTCTCTCTCTCCTCTCCTTCTCCTCCTCCCCCCTCTCCTCTCCTCCCTGGTCTGTCTCTCCGCTCTGCTGGTCCTGGTGACTCAATAAGTCCCAGCATGCTCCATACCTCCCGGCGCTGCTCGGCTGCGTTCGGACCAGCAGCAGATAAATAGCTGTGTGTGTGTGTACGAACGCCAAAACCACACACACCATTCATCAAGCCACCAAAACTGTCCCTAGATGATTACCTCTTCCAAACCAGCCCAGAACCAGGGGGAGGGCCAGGGGAGGCAGGGGGGAGGACGGGGGATGCAGGGGGGAGCCAGAGGGAGATAGAGGGGAGACGGTAAATGAAACTTTTGAGGGGTCAGTGGTTTTGTACTTTGGCTATTCATCTTCTCTCCCTCACCTCGTTGGGGCTTGCGGGCGGGCGCAGGGAGAGGGTGCTTCTGGGTAATTACCTCTCGGAGCGCGGCGCTGCTTCATTATGTCCCGCTATTCCAATCCACTGAAACATCTTTAATTTAGACTGCTGAAGCAGCTAGTGCGCGCGCACACACACACACACACACAGGCCAGGATATGGAGGAGGAGATGTGTGTGTGTGTGTGTGTGTGTGTGTGTGTGTGTGTGTGTGTGTGTGTGTGTGTGTGTGTGTGTGTGTGTGTGTGTGTGTGTGTGTGTGTGTGTGTGTGTGTGTGTGCGTGCATCAGCAGGGGCCTTACCTCTCAGGGTAATGTGTGTACGCATATTAAGGGGTTGGATCACTTCTATTTCAACTCAGCCCATTTAGGAAATGAATCGAAATGCAATTCATCAGCTGCAGAGATTGCCCATTATTTTCAATGAGTATTGTTTTTCAGCTCAGGAATTGGATTTTCGTTGTTTGACCCCAAGCCGGGTAGGAAGAGAGCGAGTATGTAAAAGAGCTCGAAATGTAGTCATTATTGAATAGGACTAATTCACGATAGGTCAGGGATATTGAATAGCAATCATATGATTTGTTTATTACTAATTCATTGTGACATTTAGTTATTTTGTGCAAACTTAAGTAGTCAGCATATTGGTGTAGGTCTAGGTGTTTATGTCTATAATGACATGACCTCTGTTTAATCCTTCTTGAGCTCATTTGCATA
Source organism: Oncorhynchus nerka (assembly GCF_034236695.1). Lineage (NCBI taxonomy): Eukaryota > Metazoa > Chordata > Actinopteri > Salmoniformes > Salmonidae > Oncorhynchus > Oncorhynchus nerka. Next base: position 9,572,172 of record NC_088414.1, on the reverse strand, counting down.
CTTTGACTTATTCTTTACAGTCATTCAGAGTCAGACAGTCAGACCAGTGACAACTTCTGTATGTATGAAAAGACCACCGGGCCAGATATGACAACATGTCGCTCTGTCCTGGCCAAGTATGTGTGTGTCTCGGCTCTGGAACGAGACAAGAGGACGGACAAGGACAGAAAGAGTGGCCTTTGTTATGACAGAGCCTTGGGGACCAGGGTTACAATCTCTGGGAAGATGTTATTCTCTGTTCCCAGATCAGTCAGCCATTGCACACAGTACTGTCACTCACACGCACTCTGTAGAAGAGCCTTATGACAGAGACAACTGTGTTGGGGGTGGGATGAAAACTAGACTCATTGGGAAGTTGTTTGATTTTCCTTTGTGTACTTTACTTGCCTCTTGTGGGGATTTTGTATTTTTAAGAAGTAGGCAACTGTTTTAGGCATGTTTTAGTTCAATCAAACTTGTTTTTTTGTAGGCTTGAAAAATATGTCTTAACCTGGTTGTAATCTTGTCATCTGATGTCGATCCAAAACAAATTTTAACCAAGAAAGGTACCATGCCAAATTTTGACCGCTGGGGTGTCTCTCATATGGCTTCTCTAGCCTCACCATATCCTGTTCCCAGCACCTTCACTTCCTGTTTCTGTCCTGGTGTTCTGAGAGGCTCCTCTAACTAACTAACCAGGCTTCTAATAGACACAACCCTGTTAGAGACTACTGGCTGGCTGGCTGGCTGGCTCTGAGTATGAGTGCTAATCAGAAAACACATTTCCACACATACACACAATCAGGCGTGGGCATACACACACACACACACACACACACACCTCTTCCTGTATGAGGGACCTGCGACAGAAATGGAAGTGTAGGGAGAGAGGGAGAGATGGAGCGAAGGAGAGATGAAGGGAGTGTAGGGAGAGAGGGAGAGAGGAGGGAGAGATGGAGCGAAGGAGAGATAGAAGGAGGGATAGAGGGAGTATAGGGAGCGAGGGAGAGATGGAAGGAGTGAGAGAGGGAGTATAGGGAGAGAGGGAGCGAGGGAGTGTAGGGAGGGCAGGAGCAACCAGCTGGGTTGTAGGAGTAATAAAGAAGGAGAATCAATAGGCCATGCAATGGAGCCAAGGTGCTGCCATTCATCATGCCGCCTCCCTGACTCCCATCATTCATCATGCTCAATGAGGCAGCAAATAGGAAAATGACTATTTGTATCAAACACATCTGCACTCATCCACCGAGGTATTTCATTCCCATTAACTCTCAGAGTAAAATACGCACAGGGTTCGGGCTTTTCTGTGTTGTTGTTGCTTGTGATTGTGTGTGTGTGTGTTTTCTTTGTGCTGTGGTGTGTGTTTTTGTTTGTACAGGTTGGCGGTGGAAAATGTATCTGGCAAAGAACACATTTATGGCTGTTTTTTTTGGTGTCGTTATGGAGGTACATTTTTACAAGGGCCTGCTCATCCCTCCAGACAACTATCCCTCCCCCAATTCCTTCCTCCTTCTCTGCCTCCCTCACCCCTTCCCCTTCCTCCTTCCCTCAGTCCCTCACCCTCCCTCCTACTCACCCACCACCCAGACCCACGCCCTAGTCATCTTTTATGGGCTGTCATTGGTGAGTTTTTGTGTATGTCTTTATCGCCGTCTATCCTTTCAACTCATCTCTGCTTTGTCTCCATGCACACACACACACACACACACACACACACACACACACACACACACGGCTGCTCTGTTTGCGTTTTGGGTTTGAGAGCACTGTAAGAATGGCTTGTATTATTCCAGGACAGCGTCTTCATGTCCTCAGCCTTATAAATCCCCCAGGCTGCCAGGTAAGACAGAGGTGCTTCTCTTCACCGCAGCCGCGGGAGGCAGGCAGGCAGGATGAGATGCAAATGTAGAGGGCTATCATCATTATAGAGTAATACCCCATGAAATGGCTGGATCATTACTGTCTATGGCAGCAACATTATCATCTACTAGCTTTATGGGCTGCTGGGGCGTGGTAGAGAGGCTGTATAGAAAAGAGAGATGGAGGTGTGTGTGTGTGTGTGTGTGTGTGTGTGTGTGTGTGTGTGTGTGTGTGTGTGTGTGTGTGTGTGTGTGTGTGTGTGTGTGTGTGTGTTACTATAAACCTTTGCATTAAGCCAGTGTTGTGCATTTTTATGCGTCTCCCCTGGTGGTAGTCCAGTCACATCAACAACAGCCACTGTTTTAATTGCGTTTCAAATTCTGATTAATGTGGACCATCTTCAAAGCAAAAACATAAACAACTGGATACTCATTAAAAAGAGAATTATGAGGCTGGAGAACATTTGTAAGATAATGGAAATATCAGCCAATGCTTTGCTTATAGCCGACACATTCAACCAAAAACGACATTCTCACATTTCAGCAATGAGGCAAAAATAACATTCCTCACACAATTTGACTAAAACAAGAATGTTTACAATGCTCACAAAGAAGTGACTGTGTTTCTGGCGTGCTTTCTAGATATATATATATATATAGAGAGAGGAAGGTTTGAGCTCAACACTTCTGCTATGTTATCTGTGCATGGACACACTTCACGATCGTGAATAAGTATTTGTCCAGACATGTAAACAAAGAGAGCAGATCCATCTTCTTGTCAGATTTGCTGAGCCTTATTACATTTCAAAACATGCCGCCAATTGCTACGTTCGCACATCAAATGCTTGTGTGTTCTCGCTGAGAGATTTACGCAATTGACTAGCCTTTTATTTCTTCACTTTAAAATAGTCCAGAAATGTGCAAGGTATTCTGAACTAAGTTTGCTCTAATTTGCTGGTGGTCAACTAAAAAAGGTAGAACAAATCTACTCCCTACAAAGTTCAATATCACTCCGCTGGAGGTAAGAATGTGTGTATTGCTGCCACCCACTACTACTATCAGTCATTCTAGCGGAGCGTGGAAGGGAATAGGCAGGGAAGGTTAATAGCACTGTAATTTAGGATTTAGTTGAACGAAAAATACTGTGATTTTGCAAATGACTGAAATTAGATTATTTATTGCCAATTACCCACACCTCACTTAGCCTGCTATGGCCTCGTTCACTACAGTGTCATTCATCGCAGTATGTTAAAAAGTAATTGAGGTTCCTAAGACCATTTAGACCACGGCATTTAAGAGCTGGCCGTATGCGGTTTTGAAACCACTTAACTGCACTGTAAGTGACCGTGTCTCTGCTCTGCCCCTATAACCATATAACGGCCTATACCTGCCTTCTCGCACATTAACCCTCCTGCAATGTAGCCAAGTCTAGAAGGACCGTAATTCAATCAAAATAGATCCGCGGGTTTTTCGGGGTGATAGAAAAACAACATTCCTTTTGTGCTGCGAGAAAAAGGATGTTTGCATTTTCCTGTTTATAATATTTTCACACAATAGTTTGATTATACCCAAACGTTCCAGAGAACCCGGAGTTCACATAAAATAGCTCAAATCGTGAAACCTAAAATCGATAGGCCCTACTATTTTGACACTTAAAAGTTCCACCTGACAAGACATTCTTGGCTTGACGCGAGAAAAGGCCCGCTTCACATAGCTTCACGGTGCGCACGCATTTCCCTCTTGATCGTGAGTTGAGATTGTCATGTTCCACTCCTCGCGCTTCTCCTCTTCCCGCTCTCATTCTCCTCCTCATCCACACTTGGCGACGTGCCTGCGCCCTACTTTCCAGTCGACTCCTCCGGGATCAGCCAGCCAAAGTCACAGGCTGCGGGAACAGACCTTTCAAATTCATAAAATTCATAGGATTTTTCACAAATGAATGAACACAATTTTATACCAATTTCCTCATTATGCAAATATGCAAAATATCACATTTAGGCCAATTACGGTCCCGCACAGTTCCAAATTCACCCGTTTAAGCCGTAATTGCAGAAACTATCAAATAATTACTGCAGCTAATTGGGGATATTTGTGACAGATACAACAAATTCTAACACAAATTAGGCCTACATTTTATTCAAGGAGCTTCTGAATGCCACTGCATTTTTTTGTTGTATTGAAGTCTAATTCAACTTAGGCTACATAGCTAACGAAGTGAATTGAGTGCTTGTTATCAAATTTGAACAACTCACAACGCTCTAATGCAGAATGATGAAATAAATAGGTTCAAGGTCTATACAATATTTTCCGGATTTCTTTCTTCGGCCTCTCTATTTGAGGAAAATTAGGCCATCCCCTGCTATGATTTTAGGTGTCATAGACCTCCCATCCGAGATCTGGCTGTCGTTAAAGCTGGTAAAAGATGATGGCCCACATTTTATTTTATAACCAAGTTATGGTTCCTCCTCTGAACCGGGCTTGCATGGATTTAACGGTGAAACGTAGTTGGCGTTTTTACACATATTTGGCAATTTGTTCAAAATTATAGCAAAGCTAATAATGGAAGAAGAAACAAGAGGCAACAGAACATACATACCCCCCACCACCACCACCACCACCACCACCACCACACACACACACACACACACACACACTTTACCTGAAAGCGCCGGTGTTGTGCGCTGCGCCGGGAAGGTCATTTTTGGACACGGACATCTATCCCACCTAACCAGCAGACACCAGCATTTATAACTGTCTGGCGGGTGACCTGTTAGCGGGTTATGGGTCTCCCCTCGGGCAGTGATTAGTTTAATCCAGGGGAATGGTTCTGGCGCTATGTAAACAAGACCAGGGCAGAATAAAGGCGGCCACCCAAGTGTAGCGCGGAGGTCTATTTGTCAGAGAACCTTCATAGAAAAAGTCGGCTGGATTGGAGAGTTGACATCTCTATTTTTACGCAGAGGGCACGAAGAGGCTCAGAGGGTAGACCGTTAGAGGACAACATTAACTGGGAGATATAGGCCTACCATCATTTTTTTTGTAATAGGCCTAGCAGTATGTTAAATGGGGAAAAACAACAACAATCAGTCATAGCCTAATGTGTTGTTAACCCCAAGGCTTGACATGTATGTAGGCCTGTATGCCCAAATAATCACGCGCTTGGATTTGACTGAGGCTCGAGGTAATAGGCCAAAGGTTTAACCGCCAATTTAAGAACTCAAAACTTCTCAAGCTGCAGGAGCATAAATCATCCTTTCACATATAGACATTTAAAAGCATGCACGTGCATTTTAATTCACCACCAAAGTCGCTAAGTAATTTCTAATTGAAAAATTACTGAGTTCTAATGAACTGAAATGTATTCTTAATGACTTAAGTGTTTGCATAGGTTCAGAAATTACTCTCTTCATTAGAAGGTACATTTTATTTTATTTGTTAGAAATATTTCAGATTTAGGCCTATTGAAATAAAACTGGATATTTGTCACTGCTTCTCAATGATCTAGCGTTGACTGATCTAGCGTTTTTTGGTATAGGTCAATAATTATAAATCCACTTTGATACTAATAGGAATAATTGTCCTTTGATTGACTTTTATAAAATGTAAATTTTCACTGCATTAATAATTTATATATATATATTTTAAAAAAATTTACTAACCATATAGACCAATATCCCCATGTTCCTCTTCAACCCAAAATACATTTAGGAAGAGAACACATTTTTATAAGTTATGTTTCACTGTGATGGGCCAAATTGTTCTACTTTATTTTGTGTTTCATTTTTATGGAGCTTGAGAGGAACCGGGCCAGTGGTCCCTCTATCCAGTTAGTCCATGACGTCTCAATAAAGCGCAGATAGGCTTACATGTCTTGTCCAATATCTGATATTACTGTTTCTGAGTCTCTCTCTCTCTCTCTCTCTCTCTCTCTCTCTCTCTCTCTCTCTCTGTCTCTGTTTCTTGGGGTGTCAATGCGTGCAGACTCCAATCCTCTTCCTCTTCCTCTTCCCCCTCCCCCAGTCCAGACCGCGCGGCGCTTGGCCCTTATGGAGAATCATTCTGGGAGTGAATAGAGATGAAGGAGGGGATATTAAGTGACTCTATATAACATCCAGGACACAATGACGGAGTGATTGATGGCGGACAAAGTGGGAACAGCAGGACAGGGGGACCCTTGGAGACAGCGCACGCTGTCAACACGCGGGGAAAAAAGGAGGAGAGGAGAGAGGGAGGACAGGGGAAAGAGGAAAAAACGCATCTCAGGAGGGGCAGGCAGGCAGGCGCGTCCTGGCGGAGTTTGCAGTCTATTTGTATGAGTAATCAGCCCCCCCTCTCTGTCAGCCGTGTTTACTCACTGATTTTCTCAACAAGACAGGCATTGACACTGGATGGATGGGGCTAATCCGCCACAGAGAGGGACGGCTCTGCCGAGGTTACAGGTCTGAGATAGAGCACCACCGACACACTCCCCTCACCTAATCTTCCGGCAAATATTTATCACTATCAATTTGGCTGACTCCCTGACATTAAAATACCGCGTATAGATAACCTCTTGCTGGGAGAATCGATCGGGTTCCAGTCAGCCCAGCAGCCAGCCAGCCAGCCAGGCAGTTGGCTCTCACTATCAGGCCGCTGTGGAGGGAGGGAGGCCGGGGAGAGGGGAAGAAAGAGAAGGTCACTTAGAGAAGCATGGAAGACAAACGCCCAGATGAAACAGGTCACCCATGCTGCTTTGTCGTTAACAAGGGGAGTATGAAGAGAAAGCCGTGGCCTGCATTTTAATTCGATGGAGTGATTATATTCTAAAGATAGGCTATAATGTAGCTCACAGTTGTATTGAAATTGGTAGGCTATCATTATTATGTGTTTGTCTTTTAAACAGATGGTGGTTGATATTCAAATTAACACTTTTTTAAATTTTCGTGGCTGCGGGTCATGAAATGTATGTTATTCACCTGTCATATCTCCAACTTTACTTACTCTGAAGTAGATAGAGAGGGAATTAGAAGGAGAGAGAGGGAGAGAGAGCAGTAGACGAGAGAAGAGAGGGGAGGAGGGACATCGAGAGATAAACAACAGCAGGTGCCAGTGTCCTCGCGGCTCCACGGGCAGATGCGTCATGTGCGCGTGCATACAGCTGATTTGCTCGTCCCCTTCCCTTCGCTCTTTCTCTCTCTCTCTCTCTTCCTCTCTGTCCCTCTCTCTCGCTAATTGGCCTTCCACGTTCATACACACAATCTCACTAATTTCACATTTGCTATTCCTGAGGTATTCCGAGGCACCCTCAGTCACCGCGGACTCCATCAACGATTTTTCAGATAAATTAGCTGCTTTGTTTGATAATCAGATCTCCGTGATTCAGTCTAGTAGTTCCCCTTACCGAATATGTGCCCCCGCGCTAGCAAACGAGGACGAGAACACACACACACAAACACACACACCGCATCAATATAAACGTATACAATAATAAAATATATTTCCTCTTACAAACACCAAGGTAAGAGCAGGCTTATCTTTAGGCCTAGGCCTACCCAACATCCCATCCCATAATAATGCAGCAGGGTATTGGTTGCAGTGCTGGAGTCTGCATACCTGCACGTTTGTAAAAACCACTGTCCGTGGTGCTGAAATGATTGGCAGTAACACCGCAAGATTAGGCCAATGTACTGTATCTGACAAACATTGTACATTCCAATGTCAGGGGTTTGTAGAGCTACAGAAAAATGTATGGTTAGGTATTTATTTTTTAATATCGCATCATGTCAATGCTGTAGGCTAGACCAATGCGTGTGGGGTGAATAAGTAGGTCTATCTTTTATTTTTTTGTTGCTTTACTTCACATAAATCTTGATGGCTAAACACACACACACACACCGCACTGCACACACAACGCATTAGAAAACTCCAAAGTCATCCAGTTTGCTCTAATCATTACAATTAGTCCTGAATTATCACCGGACTCTGACAGACGTTCCTTGTAACTCTCTTTTATTTCCACCCCGTGCTAATCAGCCACTCTCATTACAAACGCTGATTAAACTGCAAATTACCCAGCAGTGGCCCCCTTCCGCGCCTACCAGCGCCTCGCTCAATATCAATTAAGTTTAGCAGCCCGTCTGTAGTCTCCCAGCGCTTCCAAATGCTTGATAGTGCCACTTATTAGTTTGGAAAACTCGGAAAATACCAATAATCAACGGTCATGGAGCTAGAGGGAAAACCGCCAACGGATTTTTTTTCTCTTCGCCCCTTGCAGTTTGAATAGATTAGGCCTACTGTAAGGCCTGGCTATTCGACCTTTGACCTTTTTTCTAGAGCTTTCCCTGTTTTTTTGTTGTTGTCGCTTATTGGAACCATGTACCAAGCATGCTGCAGGCCTCAGGTAATAACCACCGTCACCTGCACGTACGAGCACGCGCGCGCGTTCCATTTGTCTCTTGTCCATTTTTGAAATCTCCCAAAACGTGTCAAGTGCAAGGGAGGAAAAATGTATTCGACAAGGTAATATCTCTGGCTTTTTGGAGTCACTTTTGAAAATAATGAATCGCATTAAGGCATGACAAATCTAAAATCTTACATCATTAGGTCGTTACAGAGGAAGAGGGAATGGATACAGTTTTTTTCGCTGGCTTTAACCTCTGTAGTCTGCTGGAACAGAAGTTAATCATGGCTGATTTTATTTATTTATTACATTAGATAAAGATTTCCTAATAAGACTATAATTATTTCTCTCTCTCTCTCTCTCTCTCTCTCTCTCTCTCTCTCTCTCCCTCACCACATGTAAACCTGTCCAACCGGTGGAAGTGGACATGATGGAGGGATTGAGGCACAACCTAATTTTGTTTCCTCTGAATCGTGGATTGTTTTTGACCACAATCATTTGTAATAATCTAATTATACCAGTGGTTTTGATTGCGATTGTATTAGGCTACAACAATAACAATTGTGATTATAAAGACTTCAGGCCTATTGTCTATAACGACCTTTTGCGAATGTACTTATTACTATGTAGGCTAACAGTGCTATTGTTACATTATTATTTGTAGTAACCTCGCATAATTTAGTTTTTTTAATGCTTTCACGAAACGACGATAGTCTTATAGCAAATAAAGCCTAGCAGTTGTAGTAATATAAATAGTAAATTCTTATTATAATTGATCATGATAATTATCACGAGCCTTCGAATGGATACCGTAAAACAATGACGAGTTATCAGAACAGATTTTGCATTCATGATACTGTTCTTGCACGTCCTCAAATGATTTTACTTATATTCTGTGTCAAAAAATGATACAATGGGTTAAAACATGCAGGGGGTATATTTGAGTGACTTCTCTGCAACTGTTAAACAATTAAACAAATAGCAGAACATACATTACGATAACATATTGCATTGAAGGGTTTGGAGAATTGGTCCTTTGTAATATACGTTACGCTAGAACTTGTGGCTGCTGTTGGTGAAATATAGACAATGCAGCTATTCAATTATATATACGTTTGAAATGTGTGGCCTATAGATCTTAAACGGCACGCATTGCGACTGTATAGAGGCTATGAAACAAGATTTGCTGACGTGCTTGCATTTGTGATGCAAGTCAAGGGGACCTTGAGGAATGCTATGAAATTAAATGATTTTTCATGGATACCACAAATCAATAGCAGACGAGGACACAGAGATTCAAATGGAATCTAATGGGCTGTTTTGGAAGACAAACACAACCATTTGTTTATGCCCCAACTAATCAACTAGCCGCGCCAACAAATAAATGTATGGTGTATCTTGACTTTTAAGGTTCTCAGACTGAGGGCTTTGAACATCTCGGCTGTAGAATCTAGAATCTATACAGTTAAGGCGAATTCGTTGTTACAATAATTTACATGACACATATAAACTTAGCCTTTGAACAAAGCTCACGAGGCAACATGGAAGCAACCCATGCGCAATGCGTAATAATTCAGCAGTTTAAAGTTTCGCTATTGCATCTCCATACTAACATTATATAGATGGGTTTTAAAAATCGCCGTCCATGATGCTGAAATGCTCAGCCTCAACACATGTACAGCGCACATACACACACGCACACGCACACACACACACAAAAGCCCAAACCCCAAAACTAGGGGTTTGGGATTAGGCCTAAATCCATCTGCTCAAAAATGCCCACCTCCTCTCCCGCGGTACACAGTGCGCATGCCCAGGATCTCATGAGCGATATTGTTGTGCTGTGTTGGATAGCAACCGTTTCACAGTATTTAAGTAAACTAGTACTTTATTGTGTCGTTTAAGAATATCAGTTAACATGGCAGATCCAAGAATACGACAGATTCAAATCAAGACTGGCGTTGTTAAGCGGTAAGTGCAGTTTTTTTAACTAATACAATCTTAAAAGATAGCAGGCTAGCTAGTTAGCTTGCTAACTGACTAACATGCTACACCCACTAGGCCGTGGATACCTACGGATCGAGACAGAAGTCAGGCTGGGCGTCGAGAACACTTCGCCGGTATAGATTTAACTATACACCGGTACTTTAGGGAGGTGCATGTATTGTCAATCAAAATAAGGCAGTAGCAAGGACATAGGAACCTGTACTCCATAACATATTTAAATATACATTGTATGTTGTTGAATGACATTTTCGCCTTTTTATACAATGTTTTAACCATTTATAGTAAGTGCGTGTGTCACGTTAGCAAGTCATCCCGGTTGTGTTGCCTATCACGGTAAAGTAAAGCGGCTAGCATACAAGCTAGCATGCAACGTACGTTTGCATTCTCTTCTCGACAATTTATTAAGGATGCAAATCTGATGTTATGACAACCCCTCATGTACTGTTGGCCTACTTTTTAAAATTGTTTTAATGTATCTTATTATTTTCTATGTACATCTTGCTCAGGCCTTTTGTTGCGAATAAAAAAACAAAAAAACAACTTTGGCATTCTCTTGGCTGGTGCGCAATAAGCAGTTTTCTCTTGTCGTCTCTGTCTGAGGTGCGAGCGATGCACTCATCAGAGCCAATAGACCAGGCTTTGCTAGCTAAGTTTTCAAGTGAATGTAGGCTAAAGGCCTGTTTATGGTCAGTGACTGTGCAATTGTAAACATAAGCCTCAATGCAGGCATTTGATGCACTGCAGCTGATTTTCTGCAAAGCTCATTCTCATCTCAGCCAGGTTCTTTTTTGTTGACAAGGCAATCAGTTTGAGCTTAGAGTTGCACAATTAGGCCCTTGCTGCAAGTGACCGATGTTTTCCCTGACAGGGCATTCCGTTGCTACAGTCCAACATCTGACCACAATCTGTTATTTATTTCGGAAGGACAGAACAAGAATGTCATATTTTAATACATGTTCTCCTGAAAGCTGTTCAAGAGCTTCTATTCATCGAGAGATTCCCACACAACACTGGACATCATCCATATATACATCCATAAATAGAATAGTTGGCCTAAGCATGGAAAGGATTTAGTTGTTGTTGCTCTCTCCCTCTCTCATCACCTCCAGGTTCGCTCCCTCCGTGGCCCTTTGTGTAAATGTGCTATCGATTGTGTTTTGATTAGGGTCACATTACTAACGGGCTCCCTGATGATTGTGGGTAATGGCGCTGGCGGCTGAGACTTCTCCCTCAGAGGGTGACGTCACAGACAGGGTGTCTGATGTAGTGGGGAAACTGCAGGCCCGCCGGTGTAATGAGAGGTGGTGCTTTATCAAGTTGGTTCAAACGCATCTCCATTCTAGAATGGCTGCATTTCCATTCTAAAACGTCTCTATTCTCATTCCTTCCCATGCGGCCCCATTCGGAATAGGTTGACTTCATCATCGGTTGTCCTAGGAATGGTATATTTCACTGAGGCAAATTAAGTAAGGAGAGATCCATTACCCATTCAGCAGCTGGGGCCTGTAGCATGACCTTGGCATTGGAACCTGCAGCCTCTGTTCAAGGTCAGATGGAACAGACTGCCTTTTCTCTCTTTTTGTCTGTTTCTCGTGTAATTCTGTACCCTACTATGTCCTTCTGTCTGTCCTTTCCCTCTTTCTCTCGTGTCCCCCTCCCTCTCTTTCATTCTCACTCTCTCTTTCTCCCCCTCTCTCATTCCTTATGTGTTATTAGCAGCTCCCTGTCCGCTCTCTCCCAGTAAGGCCTGTTCCATTGGCTTTGTGGCGTTGTACATTCCAGTCAGTGCCTCCTCTCTGCCCTAGCGAGGCGGATGCCCTTAATAAAATGACAACAGTAATTTGGCTTTGTCATTCGGGCCTTGGCATAGGGCTAGGCCGGTGCTCAAAAATGCAGTGCTGCCGGAGGAGGAGGAGGAGGAGGAGGCGGCCGAATGTGTGTCGGATCTCTAATTCCCTTTTTTTCCTTATTTTCCAGAGAGATGCCTTTTCCATTAAGTCCTGGGTGGCAGGTCTATTTAAAACCAGCCACGACGACCCCACCCCTCATTCACACACGCACACACACAGCCAGCGTTTCCAAGACCCTGCCGGAGAGAAATAAGAAATGAACATCGGGACTGGATGAGAGGAAGAGGAGGATTGACGGGGTGGGGGTGGACATTTAGTTATTAGACTGTCCTTCAGTTTTATTCAAATAATTTCAATCCCCCTTTCTTTTCCTTCCTCTCTTCCCCTCTCTCTTGTTGCTGCCTTCTCTCCATCCAAATAACCTCAGAGGTGACATCCTTACTGTGTACAGCCTGAGAGAGAGGAGAGGAGAGGAGGAGCGCTCCTCTGCTGTTCCTTGTTGCATATGCCGCCCGTTTAAACAGCGTCTTGATGGAAACGTATTAAAATGAACGGTAATTGACATAAAATATGACAGAGTGCCGTTGGCTTCCTCGGCTAAGCAAGGCGCCACGGCAACACTGAGGGAGAGGGTGTTTCTGGGTAATGTGCCTGATTAATGAAGGATCACTCACACACACGAACCAACGCACACAGCTGATTTTATGAAAAATGAATTCCGCGTCGTCATCCCGACAAGCAAAGCTGCAGCCGGAAAAAGACTATTAGTCAGGAATCATTATCAATAGTGATATTTTCAAACTCCATTATGCCAATCAGGATCTGAATTTATTTAATAGATTTAGTTCCATTTGTCCCGTAATTGATAAATAATCAAAATGTATCAATGTACTCAAACCCATTTTCACTAACAATCAAGGAAAAGTGGTCCATTTACCACATGACTTGGTCCAAATTAGGGACTAAATTGATGATCAATTAATCGTAGAAAGGGCCAGTAGAGTGTGTGTCCTGCCAGAAGTGGCAGTTAAATGGAGAGCGTGGTGATCAGGCAGAGGAGGAAGGCAAGGCGCTGTACTGTAGTAGATCCACAGATAACCAACACACAGACGACATTGTTACATTATACCCATGCTGTACACATCTGGGACCAATGGGACAAAATGGTCAGGACTATTTTTGTTGTTTGTTTGACCATTACTTTACCTGGTGGTAAGTTGAATGAGAACTCCTCCTCATTCCTATTTGACATCTTGGGGCCTGAGTTTGTACAGCTTTGGGTTTTAGGTGTTGTTTTTAACATCATCGAGCGAATGTTGTTCACCCACACCAGACCGATCAGGACACACAGGTTGAAATATCCAAACGAACTCTGAACCAACTATATTAATTTGGGGACAGGTCGAAAAGCATTAAACATGTATGGAAATGTATCTAGCTAGCTTGCTGTTGCTAGTTAATTTGCCCTGGGATATAAACATTGGGTTGTTATTTTACCAGAAATGCACAAGGTCCTCTACTCCGACAATTAATCCACAGATAAAATGATAAACCGGGTTTGTTTGTAGTAATCTCTCCTTCAGGTTTCTTCTTCTTCTTTGGACTTTATATGGCGGTTGGCAACCAACTTTGAGGTGCATTACCACCACCAACTGGACTGGAGTGTGGACCTCAGTTCATCTTTCAATCACCCACGTGGGTATATGCCCCTAAAATCCAATGAGGAGATGGGAGAAGCGGGACTTGTAGCGAGTCAAGCATCACAAATAGAACCAAGTTCTATTTTAACGCCTGACTAAGCGGACGCTCGTTGACGAGCTCGAGCCTTGTGGTCAGAATGTTATTTAGCCTTTCTCCATTGCCAAGCTAGTCCATCCACCTGTCAGGGGTGGCATATCAAGAAGCTGATTAAACAGCCTGATCATTACACAGGTACACCTTGTGCTGGTGACAATAAAAGGCTACTATAAAATGTTGTTTTAGAGGATTTGGCAGTACGTCCAACCGGCCTCACAATCGCAGACCACGTGTTACCATCATCTGAGACCAACCACCCAGACAGCTGATGAACCCGAGGAGTATTTCTGTCTGTAATAAAGCCCTTTTGTGTGTGTGGGGGGGGACTCATTCTGATTGGCTGGGCCTGGCTCCCCAGTGTGTTGATTTGTTTTTGTACGTTTGTAACTACGCTGTGCTGTGTCTTGTCTGTTATTGTCTTCCCAGGCTGGTGAAGGAGAAGGTCATGTACGTCAAGGAGACCAGGCAGCAGGAGGAGAAGATCGAACGACTGAAAGCAGAGGCCTGCGACGAAGAGGCCGACGAAGAGGCCAAGTATGTCATCAAGAAACAGGTGGGTGACAACTCGGCAGAATAAGTAGCCTACATGAAGTTGTAAAAACATGCTTTACATATACAAACACTTTACATTAAGTTGTAAAAACATGCTTTACAGAGGACAACATATACAAACACTTTACATTAAGTTGTAAAAACGTTTTACAGAGGCCTACATATACAAACACTTTACATTAAGTTGTAAAAACGTTTTACAGAGGCCTACATATACAAACACTTTACATTAAGTTGTAAAAACGTTTTACAGAGGCCTACATATACAAACACTTTACATTAAGTTGTAAAAACATGCTTTACAGAGGCCTACATATACAAACACTTTACATTAAGTTGTAAAAACATGCTTTACAGAGGCCTACATATACAAACACTTTACATTAAGTTGTAAAAACATGCTTTACAGAGGCCTACATATACAAACACTTTACATTAAGTTGTAAAAACATGCTTTACAGAGGCCTACATATACAAACACTTTACATTAAGTTGTAAAAACATGTTTTACAGAGGCCTACATATACAAACACTTTACATTAAGTTGTAAAAACGTTTTACAGAGGCCTACATATACAAACACTTTACATTAAGTTGTAAAAACGTTTTACAGAGGCCTACATATACAAACACTTTACATTAAGTTGTAAAAACATGCTTTACAGAGGCCTACATATACAAACACTTTACATTAAGTTGTAAAAACATGTTTTACAGAGGCCTACATATACAAACACTTTACATTAAGTTGTAAAAACGTTTTACAGAGGCCTACATATACAAACACTTTACATTATGTTGTAAAAACATGCTTTACATATACAAACACTTTACATTAAGTTGTAAAAACATGTTTTACAGAGGCCTACATATACAAACACTTTACATTAAGTTGTAAAAACATGCTTTACATATACAAACACTTTACATTAAGTTGTAAAAACGTGCTTTACATATACAAACACTTTACGTTAGGTTGTAAAAACGTGCTTTACATATACAAACACTTTACGTTAGGTTGTAAAAACGTGCTTTACATATACAAACACTTTACGTTAGGTTGTAAAAACATGCTTTACATATACAAACACTTTACATTAAGTTGTAAAAACGTGCTTTACATATACAAACACTTTACATTAAGTTGTAAAAACATGCTTTACATATACAAACACTTTACATTAAGTTGTAAAAACGTGCTTTACAGAGGCCTACATATACAAACACTTTACATTAAGTTGCTTTTAAAGCTGTGTAGTTATACTACATATATGTCATACTATTGTAACTACGTTGTATTAAGTTCATTATGATTTAGCAACTGATTTGTGATTGCATATTCATGGATTTGGAGCCATTTTTGTTATTACACAAGATAATACAATGTTGCTACCCACTTGGTTACTACACAGGAAAGAGTCGGCCTGATAAAGTAACGCATACAAATAATCTTGTCCTCCGATGAGGTGCGTGCTTTTGGTACCGTTTTATTTGGCATTCTAAATGACCTGTTGTGTTTTTCCTCAACTTTTTCTTTGTCACCTTCGTGGCTAAATGTGTAGAAGCGTTCTAATGTGTTTTAACACGCCTATTGTAAAAGAGAAGTACAGTAGAGAACGGATGATGCCAGTAGCCCTACATTCACTGTAATGAGGTCAGCGTAGTATCATTATGAAGAATTAGGCTTGGGGGAGGTTTAGTGATTTAGTCATTAAACCATTTCTGATTTAATGACGTTATGTAACTTTGGAGGAGTTTGATAATTACTGCCACATGCTGGTAATTTACAGCCGCTAGGAGAGCGCTGGCCCATATCCTCGTCTGCTCCCTCCCTCTTCCTCGCTCCCTCCTATATTTTCCCTGCTTAGAGTAGAATGAGTGAGGGATGAGAGGCTGTTAGAAGATAAAGACCCAGGGTGACCTCTGTCCCTTGTGTGCCCTACCTCATAACCTTTGTTTTCATCTCAGCTATTCCTGGGATTTTACACCTTTGTGGAGGGGATCATCTGTAACGGTTTCATGCCCAATGGACAACTGGTTCTACTCTTGCAGTATGCACATTAGATAGCTCGTGTACATCTGAAATCAGAGTCAAATAAACACCGCTTTTTCAACTGTCTTGTGTTCCCCCCCCCGCTGCAGAATGACAAGTTCTCTGGTTCGACCCGTTGTTAGGTTTGTTCATTTAGTGTGGATCGGTGAGGGAGCTTTAGGTCTGGGGGGGGGGGGGGGGGCGTCCCACATGGCATCCTATTTCTTATATAGTGCACTACTGTGGGAATAGGGTATACAGTGGGGCAAAAAAGTATTGAGTCACCAATTGTGCAAGTTCTCTCACTTAAAAAGATGAGAGGCCTGTAATTTTCATCATAGGTACACTTCATCTATGACAGACAAAACTAGGGAAAAAATCCAGAAAATCACATTGTAGGATTTTTAATGAATTTATTTGCAAATTATGGTGGAAAATAAGTATTTGGTCACCTACAAACAAGCAAGATTTCTGGCTCTCACAGACCTGTAACTTCTTCTTTAAGAGGCTCCTCTGTCCTCCACTCGTTACCTGTATTAATGGCACCTGTTGGCACCTGAACTTATCAGTATAAAAGACACCTGTCCACAACCTCAAACAGTCACACTCCAAACTCCACTATGGCCAAGACCAAAGAGCTGTCAAAGGACACCAGAAACTAAATTGTAGACCTGCACCAGGCTGGGAAGACTGAATCTGCAATAGGTAATCAGCTTGGTTTGAAGAAATCAACTGTGGGAGCAATTATTAGGAAATGGAAGACATACAAGACCACTGATAATCTTCCTCGATCTGGGGCTCCACGCAAGATCTCACCCCGTGGGGTCAAAATGATCACAAGAACGGTGGGCAAAAATCCCAGAACCACACGGGGGGACCTAGTGAATGACCTGCAGAGAGCTGGGACCAAAGTAACAAAGCCTACCATCAGTAACACACTACGCCGCCAGAGACTCAAATCCTGCAGTGCCAGACGTGTCCAGGCCTGTCTGAAGTTTGCTAGAGAGCATTTGGATGATCCAGAAGAAGATTGGGAGAATGTCATATGGTCAGATGAAACCAAAATATAACTTTTTGGTAAAAACTCAACTTGTCGTGTTTGGAGGACAAAGAATGCTGTTGCATCCAAAGAACACCATACCTTCTGTGAAGCATGGGGGTGGAAACATCATGCATTGGGGCTGTTTTTCTGCAAAGGGACCAGGACGACTGATCCGTGTAAGGAAAGAATGAATGGGGCCATGTATCGTGAGATTTTGAGTGAAAACCTCCTTCCATCAGCAACGGCATTGAAGATGAAACGTGGCTGGGTCTTTCAGCATGAGAATGATCCCAAACACACCGCCCGGGCAACGAAGGAGTGGCTTCGCAAGAAGCATTTCAAGGTCCTGGAGTGGCCTAGCCAGTCTCCAGATCTCAACCCCATAGAAAATCTTTGGAGGGAGTTGAAAGTCTGTGTTGCCCAGCAACAGCCCAAAAACATCACTGCTCTAGAGGAGATCTGCATGGGGGAATGGGCCAAAATACCAGCAACAGTGTGTGAAAACCTTGTGAAGACTTACAGAAAACGTTTGACCTCTGTCATTGCCAACAAAGGGTATATAACAAAGTATTGAGAAACTTTTGTTATTGACCAAATACTTATTTTCCACCATAAAAAATCCTACAATGTGATTTTCTGGATTTTTTTTCTAATTTTGTCTGTCATAGTTGAAGTGTACCTATGATGACAATTACAGGCCTCTCTCATCTTTTTAAGTGGGAGAACTTGCACAATTGGTGGCTGACTAAATACTTTTTTGCCCCACTATGTATGTGTATGTATGTATGTATATGTATGTATATATATATATATATATGTGTGTGTGTGTGTGTGTGTGTGTGTATATATATATATATATATATATATATATATATATATATATATATATATATATACATACACACACACCAGGTGTAGGTTAGTGGTGGGACTGGGAGAGCAGATTGATTATAGTAGGAGATGGTCAGGTTGAAGGGCAGGATGGATGGACGGATTAGAGGTTTTCATTGTAATAGAATCAATAGGCTTCTAAGTGTAGTCTTTATCCTGCTGCTGCTGATGGGATCATTCCACTGCACTGGTACTGGGTACTGGTACCACTCTCCCACCTCACTGTGTGTGTCACAGCCTGTGTGTCTCTCCACCTCACCACTGGAGTTTCTTAGAAGTGTGTCTGACTCCTCTGTGCTTTTTAGGATGCCAGTCAGGGGAATTCCCCATTCGCTTTGCCTGTTGAGACACTCAGTTCTGCCTGAACCTCGGGCTCTAACTCCGCTTCCCCACAGGCGTAGCAATACCTCTCCATGCCTGATCACCGTAGTGCTACCTACCCTGGGCGTAGTAATACCTCTCCATGCCTGATCACCGTAGTGCTACCTGCCCTGGGCGTAGTAATACCTCTCCATGCCTGATCACCGTGCTGCTACCTCTCTGCTTTACTCTTCTCCACTCACCCAGGTGTGCCGGAGGCAGAGCGAGGCGAGGACCCCTGCTGCTGCCCAACTCCCTGCCCGATCAATAACTCAATAAAAAATGTCACACAGGCAGAGAGCTTGTTGTGGGACGTTAACCTTAACACAGCGTATGTGGGATACTAAACCAAGACATTGCCTATTGCCAGGAACGACACAGTGGTGCTACTGAAGCTGTAACGGGTTGTTTTTCAACCTTTTAATACATTAAGTTCTAAAGCAGTGTTTCTAAACCTTGTTTGTACTATGGTTCTTCTGCTTGGAGGAGCCCTCGAAGAAAATCGAACACACACAACTGATATGCTTGTAAATGGTGTAGATGATGGTGCTGATGAGTAGTATGTGTTGTGCTGTCTCTGGGTTCCAGTTGGAGGTGCTACAGGAGTCCAAGATGATGATTCCAGACTGTCACAGGCGTCTGACCATAGCACACGCAGACCTGTCCCAGATACTAGTAAGAACAGCTCTGTTTTCTTTCAGGGGAAAAAAATAAAAATAAAATAAAATCACATGGGAGCAATCCTAGGGCAACAGTGGCCAAGATGGACTCTGTTGGGAAGGAAGAAACGTTAAGAGGAACCGGACTCTGGAGGTGGAGCCAATCCTCCTTGGTCTTGGTTGCTACAGGTTTATCCGGGTGTTAATAGTTTGGGCTTCCGTGTCGGGAGTGTGATTTTCAGTGGCACTCTCATCATGCAGGTGCGTGTGACTGTCTGTAGTGTTGTCTATCCTGACAGATCTAAGAAGCCAGAGAAAGGAACATGCACCCTTCTTCCACACACATGCATGTCTCAGGGTCCTCACAATTAGCAGAGAGCAGGAGTCAGGCAGCCGTGGCCTCGGTGAGACACACGTGCAGAAAGAGGCGGAAGGGAGAGAGGAAATCACAGATGACTCCTCTGAGGGAGGGTGGGGAGACGTGACAGTGACTTGTCCCTCTCCACCTCACACCAAAATCCCCTCTCACCCACCTCAACCCCTTCCCGCACGCACGCACACACACTCATTACAGTTCATTAGCAGTTCTGTCACTGCGGTGGGCCACCATAGGAACCCAGCAGCACTCGATTAGCACAGATGTGACCCACACACACACACACACTCTCTCACACATCCACCCACACACACACTCTCTTCTGCACTGACTAGAAATGTTACACTGTGGAATCAACGTATGCAGATTGTTAATGTACATTTTTATTTAAATTGACTATGTAAGGGACGTGTTAGAAAAACAGGTTTTGTATGATCATTTGGTGAATAGCCACGTGATTGGACCGTGGACTTTTCATGGCTAGGTTAACTATGGGTTGATTGTGGACTGTAAGTTAGATTTGGTGTTATGCTATTTGAAGGGTTAGTCATTTTTTTAAAAGTTGTGTGTATGTGATGGGGTTAGTATTGATATCCTGTATGTGCTGTGTGTGTTTTTTCAGGAAACGGAAGAGGACTTGGCTGAAGCAGCGGAGTACAAAGAGGCCAGGACCGTATTGGATTCAGTGAAGCTTGAAGGATGATGCTCTCACTCTCTTAACGCCTCACTTAGATGTCCATTCCGTTCGTCTGGGCTTGTTTGGAATCACAGTCAAACAGAATCCTTCAGCACTTATTTTTCTCGCTCTTTTTTTATTTTTTTTTAACTTAAAAAACTTCTTTTTTTTTGTTGACTTATTTCTACAGTTTGAGAACAACGTGTCGTCTGATCTGGACATCCTTCTCTGGAGTGCACACTCTCACACAAGCAGCAAATGAACACTTCTCTTCTTGTTCTTACCACGGTGGATTTGCTTGGCTTCCACCGTGCAGCTGCAAATGAAGCCTGATTGGGTTGTTTATCTCGTATTCAAGCTATTGTACTTTAGCGTCTTGCATCAAGCGATTTAGAAGTGTTCCTCAATTTGTTGATTTGAGCATAGATTGTTCTTTATGATAACTGATACAATATTTAGTATGTATGTATTGTCTCATAACAAGCAAGGTGTCACCAGTGAACATAATTATAGAACCAAAGAATTTAACAAGAGGAGAGCTAGCTAAACCGTTATCACATAACATCCATCCTATTGTCTGTGTGGGGTTTGATGGAGAGAGAAATGTAGCACTGTTTTTGACATGGTTAGTGCTATCTGGGAGCCTTGGGCTGTCCCTACCATAGCCCCTTATTATAAACCATGTTCAATTTCATCTTCAATGGTGTAAGGATGGCCCAAGGATCCCAGACAGCAAGGACCGTTTTGGCATCACTCCGCTGGTAAATAACATCCATGCGGCCTAGTGACATCATCAGCACTGTCATCACCAACTGGACATAGCCTGTCACATCCACTGTATAAGCATGGGGTACACTTGGACACACTATTTTCAGCCACTACGATACAGCTACGACCAGAATGTGATTTTCGTAGCAGGTTTTGAGAGCATTTTCCTAATTTTCCTAATCTTCATCAAATGATCTTAAGCTGCTACGTGAATTATCTTAACCTTCTGTGTAAGATCTAACACGCTACGAAAAAAATCACTTCCGGTCGTAGCTGTCTCGAAGCAGCGTGAAAATAGTGTTGTTTTTTTTTTCATATAGGCGTAGACTGTTTGCCGAATGACCAGTAAAGCATAGTTGTTGGGCATCAAATCACTTATTATTTTGGTCCACAAGTGTAGACTTTTAAAAACTATATTATTCAATATTTTATTTGGGTTAACATATATAGTTTTTATGTTCCACTATGGAATTGTCCAAATTGTTTATTTTTACTGGACCATAAAATGTAGGCCTATCCATAGACCCACCAGATAGAGGAAACACCTATGGATCATATAAATACTATTATCCCAAAGGTAAACTAAACTATGCTTGAAGATGTTCAATGTAGGCTATATGTTTTTATAGCCGACAAAAAACATGTATTAGGTTGTGCTCATGTTAAGCCTGTTAATAACATTGGATATGAATAATATAATTGATTAAATGTTCAAACAAATCTCATGGCCTATAATTTCTTTCCGAATAAATTCAGACTATTTCGAGGTTAAGGCATCCAAGACACATGAATGCCAGTCTAATAATACAAGACAAAAAAACCTGACTGGGCAGACATTAAGAGTTGGCTTGATCCTTATTTTACAGATTTCGATAATTATCGGGATCGCCCCGAAGTCTCATTATCGCCCTAATGAGACGCGCGCCTCTCCGTGACATCCAGCCTATCCATCTCGTTAAGGAAATCGCTCTTCAATGCTGATTATTTTATTTGGAACCATAATTATATTTCTTTCGGATGACTCACGGTCTAATCGAGTCCTCGCATAGGGCAGCGGCGCTAATTGAACCATGAGATGCGGTGGCGGGCCGCAGGCGCTACCTGGATATGTGGGCGAAGGACGCGTGTTAGCGTTTTTTTGTCATGGGTCTTGTTCTGGAGGCAGCTTACAGAGTGGCCATTACCTGGCACAGCCACAAAGTCATAAAAAAGCCCAACCTTTACCCTAACCTGCTAACCGTATATGTCTAACAATATACTCAAAAAAAGAATGTTCTGGAAGGGCCAACAAGGGTTTTATGCTTTGTTCATATATGCCACTCTTTAAGGTTTAATATAGAACCGAAATTGGTTCCATAGAGAACCCTATATATATGGAACCCAATGGTTCTAAAATGGAGCCAATTTTAGTTCAGTGAAGAAGAACCCCCTACAGAAGGGTTCTATATAAAACCTTTAGGGGTGCCATAAATGAAGCAAGCAATATAACCCTTTTTGGTTCTATCCAGAACCTTTTTTTCCTAAAAGTGTAACCTTAAATCAAGACCAAAAAGCACATTTTTGTTTTCTTGAATGTAAGGGAAATCGCTCAGTTCTGCCTCCAGGACAAGACTCATAACAATAAACGTCAACCTGCTGAAGGATGCGGCAAGGCGACGCACCTGATGGATGGAGCCCTTGCGCGCACCGCGCCTCTCTATTTCCTCGCTCCTCTCTCCTCCCCAGAGCTCAAACACAACAACTTATTACTTCTAATCCCCCGACTGTCACCAAATCACCTGCACGAAACAAGAATATAATTTGTTAAACTGGCATTTCTGCAGATGGAAGATCGATTTTCTCTTTAGAATTCTCTAATTGAGTGAATACAGACGCCTGATGACTTAGATTCACCCCCAGACCTGGGAGGAGAAGAAGAAAAAGAGTCAACAAAAATCATCCTCCGTGTTATCTCTCTGCACCGTGGCCCGAGACGACAATGCACGCGGGAGAATGAAGGGCAGGCGGAGACGACCGGCAAAAGGCAACACGCGGTGTCTCTAGCGTGCAACTCCCGATGCGCGAGCGAATGCCCAAGGCCCCTGTTGAAAAGAGAGAGGTGCACTGGAAATCTACAGCTCCAATACTGCGTATAGAATTACATTTGTTTTTCTTGTGGTTTTATTAAAAGTCACTCCTCATCTCCAGAGCGCGTGAAAATGTCTACTTTCCACTCAGATGCGCCGCATTAACTTGCAGGTGGCGAATTTGTTTGTTTGTCTATTTTTATTTCTGTGCTGGATAAGATTGATGTTGTTATGGGGATCTCAGCCAGGAGAGAAGCCACTCTGCTTTGCTCCTCGTTGTTTACCCTAATTACAGCCTTTTCAATTCAGTGAAACGAGGACCTTCATCTGACACACACACACACACACACACACACACACACACACACACACACACACACACACACACACACACACACACACACACACACACACACACACACACACACACACACACACACACACACGTACATACACAAATTATAGGTTACAATTTCAAATTATAGGTTACAATTATTTCGTTGGAGAAATAGGCCTAAAAGTGTTCATAACATCGATGTTCCTAATACGAAAAAATAAACACAGTGATAATAATGATAATAATAATAGTAACAATTATTATTATTATTTTTATTATATTTACAGCGGTTTTTTTTCTTGTGTACTATAATGTGCTTTCGATTTTATGATTTCAATGTTTTCAAACAAAGATGTTTCTGTATGAGTAACTCGTGATTTTTTTTCCTAGAAAATGGACTAACATGCTAACAATAAACAATAGCATATATAGGCCTATTGGAGAGAAGCTATTCATTTTTGTTCCGTTTTTGTTCCGTTTTTATTATTATTATTAGGCTATTGTTATTGTGATTATAATTAGCATATGGCTATTATTATATTCAGAAAGGGTTAGGCCTATGGTGATACAGTGTAGGTTACTTGCAACATTCCACGGGTGTAAACCCACTGAAAAGAGGACCTTTTGTTGCACCAGGAAATTGTTACATTTCTTCCCACAAATGAATTTGATAAAATGCTTGGTTTTACTCCACGTTTCGCAAATAAAGCTTGAAATCCCTGTGCTTAGTTCTTGGGGCAGGTATTGGCTTACAGAGATTCAATCTATAGCTATTGTACGAGGTAAACTAGCTGAATAAATTGTATTAGAGGGAGCCAATGTGTTTTCAGCCGAGCTAGTGTCTTTCTTTGTCCCTGGTCAACAATCTGAAACCTATTTATTAGGGGAAAATAACTTCATCCGCCATGAAAAGTCCAACGTTGGCCATTTGCAGCACTGTAAGAAAGGAATTTAATACAGGGTCACTTTCGACACAAAGACACATTTTCATATAGCCTAAATGTGTATTTTGTAGCCTACATGGTATCAATAAAAGTGCAGTTTAATGCATTCTTGGAGCATCATGCCACTGCGTCTGCCTCTTGGCGTTTTCCCGGGTTAAATATGAGATGGCGCACGGAAATGAGTCATTCACTTTTGTGTACAGCCATAAAAGCCATGAGCTATCGAAAAGTCGTAAAAATAAGCGCGCAATCAATCACACGCAATGGTGCAGTTCTGACGGAGTGGCGAACACCGAACAAAGTAATGATTTTAAATGATCGTTATGGTTTCAGCGCACAATCCAAGACTGCCTAAACGGACACAGGTAAACTGTTAACATATTAAATAATAGTATTAGGATAATTGATGCTGAATAGGTATACGGCAAATACAATTAATATGCTCTTCGAATAAAAATAGGGAATAAACAACACAAACCCGGACATCTTGAATAACGCACACATTCTCTGCTCGGGCGCTTTAATCCACATTCTGCGATATTACAGGTATGAAAAAGAAGAACTGACAATTGTTTCCAAATTTAATCCACACTCTTCTCCTTTTTTTCTAATTTTCAGGACGAGCGGTAGATAGTTACCCTGCGGTTGCGTGGCGCATAAGGGATTGCTGTGACCCCAGTGTGTCCGAGATTGTCTGGTGCTCCCCGGTCGGTCGTGACACCAGATTGCCACTAGATAAAAGATGAGCCGAGCTAATTCAACCCGGGATGGGCTGGGAGAGGACCCCAAAGTGCCCCAAGTTTACGCTCGGACGCTTCCTTTGTGTTACTTCCAAAAAGGCACCATTCACTATAGAACAAATGAACTAGCTTTCACAAAACGTTCCAGCATCTGTGTGGAGCCTGTTGGAGTCTTTTGTCTCCCTTATATATTTAGAAAACGTGGTGTGTGACAAGAAGCTAGTGCTAATTGGTATAATGGCGGTTTATTTACAGACTGCATTACAGACCTTTTTATACCTGCTTTGTCTGACTGAAATGAATACGCTTAATTTGGGCAGATTAAAAATCAATACCGTGAAAAGTAATTGGCCAACTGCAAAGTGTTTAGAACATGATTTTGTGTTCGTGTGTGTCTGTTCTAGTGCGACAGGTTTGCGACCCACGCCTTCAGCGGAGATCTGCTCTCTCCTCTATCAAAAGGAAACATTCCCAGATCATGTTCAGCCACAGCTCAGTTTCCACTTTCCGCCGAATTATGCACTTAATTTGCTCACATATCATTTACAATAAGTCCCTCCCTGCGTGACAGTCGAGCCTCAACAGTACTAAATCACCTCTAATTTATACTGATTTTACTCTAATAATCGTAATAAAAAGCTTATAGATTTGGCACTAATTACATAAAAGCCTAATGATGTGGAAAATTACTCTGGTTAGAAATATATCGCTATTCTAAACTTTGTTGGCTGACTGAGGAATCAGAGGCATTAGCAGAGGTTCACTTCGTGTCCAATAGGCAGGACTGACTAGGACACATTGGATATAAGAAGTCGAAAATGTCTGGTGAAACTAAAAATATCCACGGCCGTTTACAATAAAATAAAAAAAAACGGAGAAAAGGGCCGTGCTATTAAAACAAAAACCATTGACCCACTTCAACAGACTCACATTACATAAACCTGACCTTAAATTTGGTTATAAGATGTAGTGTAAAATGCACACTCAATGCTTTCATACTCGGGCTATGTGTATGCTTAATCTAATTTGAGGCATTTGTTTGTGTAAGAAATATGTTGTGTCATTCACACGCCAGAAACGATGTTTATGTAGCCACAGAGGCTGTTACACGCGGCTAAATCGGTCGTTGTTCAAACCTGGCCCATATACTATAGAGGAGGGCAGAAACAGCACGCACAATTAAACAAATAGCACACTGATCCAGCTTCTCAATATTAAATCATGTGATTTTATTGGATATAATTTGGAGTTGAAATCAAAGCCAATTACAGAAATTTGGAGAAATGAACTTGTGAATGTTGCTGGATTTGGGAATTGGCGTGGCTGGCTGCTCAGGGTTCTCGAGGTGGCTGACATATCTCGAGCTTCAAATCTGATTGGCTTTCCTTTGAAGAAGCTCATGGGTTCATTCGGTTGTTAGGCGCCTCCCCGTTTCTCTAAAGGACATTATAATGCAAGGAACCTTCTTTTTTAACCACAAACCGAATTTGCTTTCATTTAGGCTATATATATTTTTTAAATAGGTTAAAGTCATAGAGATTTTTTTTGGAATAGCATTTCGCCCTGGAGCGGTGCGCAATGCTATCGCACGCCGACCTCCTGGATGCTCGCCTCGGTGAGTTATCATCGCCAAACTCCGGTCTTCAACTCTACTGTAAGCTGGAGGCACTTCTAATCTAAATCAAGCAGAGAGAATTGACAATTTGTTTCTTATTTTATCTTAATGTCATTTAAGTGAACTAATTCAATGGAAAAGTAATTATTATTATTATTATATTACTGCGTAATTTGATTTAACCGTTTTCTAAATTATTGACGTGATGGAATGGAATTAAGGAGTCGATTATTCGGTGTATGCTAGTTGTGTGCTTGTTTGAATGGCATTTAGTCTCTGGTTTTATCCATACTGCAATGTCCACTTCGATGTTTTCACCGTGTTTTTAGAAAATATCATTTTGTAAAATAACCAAATGTTCAACCTACTCTTTGCATGCATTGGCAAACTATAGCCTGTATTCCTCTCTTGCCAGACTTTGACAGATTCGTGAAAGTGTCACTTGCAATAGCTTAACTAAACAATGTATTTTCAGGAAATATCTTATAAATATAAATGATATATTTTTTTCCTTTAACACAGGGTAGGCAAAAAATTATGCAAAAAATAATTGTGACATTGCCTTTAAATTCTGACCGGGTGTTGTGTCTATCCAGGGATGAAGGATGCCGCGGCGGAGCTACTGGGTCACAGGGAGGCTCTAAAGTGCAGACTAGGCGGTGGAGTGGGATCTGACCCCGGCCACTCCGGCGAGCTAGCCCCGGGGCCAGACACCGTGGAGGGGGCTACCATGCTCCCTGGAGACGATATCAACAACGGAGGATCCAACCCTTCCGGCATGCAGGTCAACAGTAAAGAGCAACAGGACAAGCAACAGCAGAATAACTCCAGCCAATCCGGAGGAAGTCAGAGTCAGAAACAGAAGCGCCACCGGACCCGGTTCACCCCGGCCCAACTTAACGAACTGGAGCGCAGCTTCGCCAAAACGCACTACCCAGACATCTTCATGAGGGAGGAACTGGCACTACGGATCGGCCTAACGGAATCTCGCGTGCAGGTAACGGAATCTCGCGTGCAGGTTTGTTTGTGATACGGGTTGGGAAATGTGTGTCTCATAGAAAATTATTTAGAAGCAAGAATAATACAGCTGTAAGAGTAGTGTACTAATACTGCATACAAATATATAATGAAATGTGTAGGCGTATGTATTAGCCCTTTTAACCAAACAGGAGAACGTAGGCCTAAATATGAATAGTCAATGGCTATTATCATTTCGCTTTATGTAGGACCTAAACAATAACAATATTTGATATTTGTAGCTAGGCACAACGGCTAATTGCAAAGTAAACCTACATTATAGTCTAAATTAACATGAGGAAAATATCCAACTCACAGCTGTTCTCACATAAGTGCCACTATAACATAAGTAGCCTGCATCTAAAGCATATACAGTGTAGCCTATAGAAGCAAGTACAATAATATATACATTGATACTGTGTGATAAATATCTCAATGGAAATGTATAATAATCTAAAATATTTGCCCTTTTATTACCATCGAACCAAAACGACAGCGGAAGAATAATTAGCCACGCCTTGTGTTGTTTCATCTTCCTCGAAGCAACCATTTTTTTTATTTCCTTGTATCAAAAATAATAATATCATACATCTGATCCACGATTGTATTTTGTGAGTGTTTTGTTTCTGTTCAAATTATTAGAAAATGCAAAATAGGCTAGAAGGTAAAATCCCTCCCTGACAAAACTGCTTTGGGCGCGCGAGCTGTCCATGGTGCTGAAACGAACGCGCCAGGTCGATTCGCCTGAAACCAGATGCATGTGTTTGATTCATACAATACATTTGTCCCAAAAATATGTTATTCAAGACAGAAATGAGAAAACTACGATTTTAAGAGATATCATTTTCCAGAAACAAACGGAGGGAAATACAAATAAATATTAAAACAGCTTTTAACTAGCCTATTATCAAAGTTGCATTAATAAATTGATTTGGATACAATTTAAATGTCACGAGGGTACGTAGGCATATTTATAATATCTGTCAATCACAGATTTGTGGGCTACATGTGGAAAAATTAAGGACATCCAATGTAGGCCTAGGTATTTGCCTATAATTCATGAAAATAAATCATTCACGAAAGTAAGATTTGTATGTAGGCTATATTTTTGTATAAATATGAGTGTATTTTTTCATGTATGCCCCACTCATTGTATCCAAATAGATATTGCATTTTACATGGCAAAAAGTGACTTAATTTAAGATATTAGGCATGGTAAAAAAAATGTAGGCCTACTACCTATGGAATAAGGCACTTAAAACTCGGAATTGGCCAGATAAAAACAAGAGGCACTTTATTTGGGAACAAAATTGGTTCTTAAAATCTAATAACGTTTCGTGTCATTTTCCTATTGGAATTGGCACGTTCTCATGCGAGATGAAAAGGAAACGATCTTGCTTTCTTATACCCTCACAATTAAACTCAATTAAAATGTAATTACTTTATTTTATTTCCCGTTACATTCCATAGCTCGCCAAAATAGCACACACGATGACTTCAAGAACAGCGCGACATTGCAGTTGTCTTTGGTCATTGTCTGATGCATTGTCGTTCATTACCAAGTAGCCATTCTCAGGGTGATGGTGCAATAAAACCAAATCCATTATTATCCACCAATTTCAGAATAGTTTATTACAATGGGGGCTTATGAACCAGCAATGAAAAATGCAGACGAGTCGTTCACATGTGAAACAACCGTGATAATCATCATTATTGCACGGATCAATTCGGTTAGGAATAGTTGATTTACATAAAGTAAGAATTAGCGAAACGACGATCCCTTTATAAAGCCCATCACCAATGATAATAATACTTCTGAACCAGCGGGTAAAAATAGATCTGGGATGTTTCGAATGAGGAGGCGCACGCAGCTCGCGCTGTTCTCTTGTGGAATGGGCCTGTCAGAGTTCCACGTCTTAATGGCGGACTCGCTGAAAGTGTACTCTGTCTTTTAAACGGAATGAGAAATAGCATTTTTTTATTTATTTGAAGTGTAATGCATTTGAGGCTGGATTTCACGGCTGGCTACTCTGGGGGAGAGATTGGCCTCTTAATACAACGGCCCAGTTTCTCAACCAAATCTTCACATTAATCATCGTCGATAGCCGGGTTACTATAGTCATATATGAGATCTATATAGGCCTAGAACGTCTCTCCCAAGGACCCGCGGAATAAACACTGGTGATCCGTTTATAACGCCTTTATAACGCATTTACTTCCGAAATACTGATATTATTGTTGTTTTGTGTAGGCCAATAGTCAGTGTTTATATCCATGTTATTCATCAAATTTGTTAAAGCAGAATATGTGTTGATATATCAAATAAACAGATCTACTAATCATTAAAATAATAAACTGGTTTCGGATATTTTAAATTCACAACAAAATAATGATCTATAATAATAGTTGCAATAACATATTTTCAGGTGAGATGACCACCTCCCCCATAGGCGTATTAGTTTAGACTTCATGGAAATGAATTTGTGTTTTCTGACGTAGCCATTTTTATTTTATGATAACCTAGAGGTG
The DNA here is from genome assembly GCF_034236695.1 of Oncorhynchus nerka. Lineage (NCBI taxonomy): Eukaryota > Metazoa > Chordata > Actinopteri > Salmoniformes > Salmonidae > Oncorhynchus > Oncorhynchus nerka. Next base: position 9,541,697 of record NC_088414.1, on the reverse strand, counting down.
TTTCGGTTATGCACTAAAGTAGGCATGCCACAGACGATTTACTGAAATGGATTTTGGCGTAATGACATAGAAGCTATCAAAACCTTCGTTTATGGCATATAATTTAATCAGTTATATCATGTATAGTGTTATCCAGGGATTTCCCCTGGTAGAAAGAAGACGTGTAATGGCAATATCTGAGTTATGTGCTACCTGCTTAAGAACATAAAACGCTTTCCCGTGAGTAAAAGTGAGCATATACAGAAATGTACAGTAGACCTATTCATTGTGTCTCAAACTGATGACACTGTAGCCAGATGCTAACCCATCTCTCTCTCTCTCTCTCTCTCTCTCTCTCTCTCTCTCTCTCTCTCTCTCTCTCTCTCTCTCTCTCTCTCTCTCTCTCTCTCCTCCACTCCAGGTTTGGTTCCAGAACCGACGTGCCAAGTGGAAGAAGCGCAAGAAGACTACCAACGTTTTTCGCAACCCGGGGACGCTGCTGCCCACCCACCACGGCCTGCACAGCCAGTTCAACTCTGCCGCTGCCGCCGCCGCGGCCATGGGCGACAGCCTATGCTCCTTCCACGCCAACGACACACGATGGGCTACGGCAGGGATGCCAGGCGTCTCTCAGCTGCAGCTCCCTCCAGCCCTGGGTCGCCAGCACCAGCATGCCATGGCGCAGTCCCTGTCCCAGTGTAGCCTGTCCGGTCCGCCGCCCAACTCCATGGGGCTATCCAACATGTCGTCGAACGGATCCGGGCTCCAGTCTCACCTCTACCAGAACCCGTTCCCTGGGATGGTCCCGGCCTCCTTGTCCGGTCCCACCAACGTGACGGGCTCGCCCCAGCTGTGTAGCTCCCCAGAAAATGACGTCTGGAGAGGGACGAGCATCGCCTCCCTGCGGCGCAAAGCGCTGGAGCACACAGTATCCATGAGTTTCACTTAGTAGCAACCACGAATCCAACGGCCACGTTTTACGCGTTTTTGTTTTTACTTCGTCTTCTTCTATGATTTTTTTGTTTTGTTGTTGAACCCATCCAGCCAAATAAAGCTGGACAAGGATGTGAACGTCTCCAAGCAAAAAAGCAACAGGAAAACAACAGCCCTATTCCCCAGTTTTGTTGCCAAACTAATACTGAAACCAAACCATTTGAAGGTGGATAAATGGCTAAATGTTTATCTTATTAATTTATGATGTGCATGTATTGATGACAACTTTATTTATTTTACATTTATAAATGGCATATTTATTTATTTACTTATCAACGTATTTATTTATTTATACTTTAAAAAACATATATATATATAACACCTCGTTTTCGTTTTATTCCTTTTTAACAAAATAGTAGACGACTGATATTTGCCACTGGAGTTTCTAACAGTTTCCACGGGCCGATGGTCGAGGGTATAAAAACTGTCAAAATAAATAAATAAGAAAGCTCCTTTTTATTGTCATCTGCTGCACAGCATGCGACCGACCATTATGGGCCACGGGCATGCGCCGTGCACGTGCAGATATCACACTTGGAAGTTTTCTTTTTTTTGTGTGTAAAAGCGTCAAAAGATGAATAAAATGGAAAAGAGGGAGACACGTGACCACCTCAAAGGAATCACGCAACATGGAAACGAACTTGACTGCATGTGCTGGCCATGGCAAATGTACGGAAACACCATAAATAAGACAAGAAAATCGACTTGAATATAATCTGTTATATAGGATGTTTTGTGTAGAGGAAGCATTCTTGACTTGTTCCCATTTGGTCAGTTTGTGATATGTTCTAATCTAAATTATTGTATGTGCTTATTATCAAATCTGAATTTCTTAAATGTTTGATCTTATACTGAACAAACCATTTCGTTTCATGGACATGTTTATATCAATTGACTGTAAATGAACAAATAAAAATCATTTTCAATATGTCACATCACGAATCAACCTCATTTTCTTGAACGTGACGCATGCGTCCAGCCTGTAGAAATCGATCAAATAGTGTGACCTAATGTTTATTTTGACATCCCTGAAATGAATCACGGGGACGCAGGCGCAGTCCCCGGTTTCCGGTGATATACGGTGTAATAAACAGGAAGAACGATGATCAAAACATCAAACTCTATCTAACAACGAGCTGCAATTAAACTATATCCGTCCAATATGTATTGCTACTGATATTTCACCAACGTAGGCTACTTATGGAATTCCACCCCCAGACTCAAGCAAAGCGAGTGGACAAAGATGTGGGTGTGTTATGGATATGAAAGCTCAAAGCAATGGAGAATTTATATTTTTGTATTTGTAGATGCAAGTTCTATAACATAAATACGTGTTTAGCAGCGCACCCCTTTCAAAACAACAAGGGTTTTTGCAGAACCGAATGACATCCTATCCAACCAAATATGTCACGTACGTGCGACCCAGCCACGAGCCCTCCGTCTCTTCCCGTCTCGCTCCGTTGACGGGTTTGACCTTAGAGTTGATTGATAGCCTACTACAGCGCTGTTAACGTTGATTGTACAGGCTTATATTTTGTTTTGTCATGTCAATGTATATCACGGATGCATTCATCAAGCCCAGACTAGGAGCAATCTCGCCTGCATCAACGCACGTCCATACGGATAATCTCCCCAACAAAACGGCGACAAGCACTAACACGTTGTGTACAGCTGCATCATTTACACCGCCACTATAGCAGGACATCAAATAGGGGAGCGAGCTACTCAACTCTACACCTATTTTATCCCCTGTGTTTGTGTGTGTGTCTTTTGGAGCCATTGATCTATGTGACCTTCTGTTCGTATGACAGTATACTGTGTCTATGGTTGGATCTTGGGAGCATGGGACTATCTAGAGAGCAGACATACAGTACAATACCACTGGGCACAGACGTCAGCGTCATTGGATTTAGGTTCAAAGTTGGGTGGAAAAAAAAATACGAAAATACCTTACATTTATGACTTTTTTCAAATCCAATCAGGTTTCCATTTTGATTCAACGTCATCACGTTGCATTTTTTTTTTTTTGACGTGGAAACAACGTTGATTCAACCAGTTTTTGCGCAGTGGGATGTCACGGTATGAGAGGCATTGGGCCTGGATTCATTCCATATCGCAGAAGTTTCGCGATATGGATTTGAATCCAGCCCTTGGTTAATCCACTATTGTATTTCATCCACCACAGCCAAATGAGTTCATTTTAAATCATCATCATCATCATCATCATCATCATCATCATATTAGAATGGTAATGTTGTCTGGGGTTGGGCAACAGAAGATAGTATGGTTAATAAAACCCAGTCGCTTTTCTTTGACTAGGCTGCGTTCAAGATCTACCCATTGTTGCCTCAACTTGCCTGTTCTTTACTTGGATCTGAACATCCAGCACACAATGTTGAGTATCACTGTTCATCTCTGGTTGCTTTCCCCCACACAAACTAGAATAAATAAATAATCAAGTAGAAACAAGTGCAACAACTGGCACTCAACAGCCGAGCGAATACCTGTGTGTGTGCGTGTGTGTGCGTGTGTGCGTGTGCGTGTGTGTGCATGTGTGTGTGCGTGTGGTGACATCTGGATGTGTTAATACTCACCGAGCATCACAAGACAAAACAGGGGAGTTGGGGAGATTTGCACGTGGATAAAGATTTTGCCAGTCCTGGCAACAGATGTGAAATAATATTACATAAATGTAATAATTTGTTTCACTATCACCCAGGTTAATTACTTTGTGGAAATGGGTAACCCATTTCTCATTGGGTAATTTGTCACACACCGAAGCTAGAGCCAATCAGTGACCCCGCTGTTGGTGGGATCATTTCTCCCAGAATTCTGTGCAGTGAGTGTGTCATTGAAAATGTGGGAGAAAGCCAATGTTTACCTCCTATTTATTTCACACAAATAAATGAAATCAGTCAATAAACCATCCGAGGGTGAATATGGCTCTCTCTATCCAGGAGTATACATTTTCTCTCAGTGTGTGTGTGTGTTTATGTGTGTGTTTGTGTGTGTGTGTGTGTGTGTTTATGTGTGTGTGTGTGTGCAGGGGTGTTTGTGAGTGTGTGTCATAAAAAAGTGTGAGAGAAGGTGTTTGAATGCTTCCTGAGTGTGTGTGTGTTTCTGTAATGGGAGACATGACGTGTTTATACATATATTTCCAGACTGAATTGTTCCACCCTCATTTACCTACCTATTCCTTGGACAATTTCACTGCAGACGTCGACAGACATCATGACAACTGCTATAGCCAATATTTCAACAAGCACACCAGTATGTCAAACGTTCTTAACGCAACGTTGACAACCATTCCCTCTAAAACATAGACCAGCATAACTGAGAATACAACAGCAAACGCAACTCTGGTCACCAAAAAGACATATATGACTAGTGTTGTTATACTATGCACAGCGTGTACAAATACGACAAATATTATCACAACCAATGGGCAACTTTGGTTGGAACACTGTTACAAACAGACAGGGAAGAGTGTCCAAGTCGACTTGAAGACCCTACAGCCCCAGGGGATTGATCTTTGCCTCGTACTCTACTCTACTCATGGTGTGAGTATACAACGCCACTGCACAAGTCTGAAAATGGGAAAGCATGCTTATAATGGAGGAGAGCTATAATACGGGTTGACAGACAGACAGACTCTGCAGGAGAGGATCTTGGTTGGGGATTGTTGTTACAGATGGTGCATGACGATGAGTTTGGTCTGAAGGTTTTATTAATTTCAGTCTAAGTGGTGAAGAGGCTGGCTCCGACCGCGTTTGGTCCAGTCTGACGAGACTGACTGACACCTCGTAGCTCCCGCCATCCGTCATCGTTTGAGAATGTCTTCATTATATCACATGAAAATGAAGAGATTCGATTTTGTGCCCATTATCTGTCCATAAGAGCAAACGAATGGAGCACCGCTGGGGTCATAGAGAGAGAGATAGAGAGAGAGAGATAGAGAGAGATATATAGAGAGAGAGGAGATAGAGAGAGATAGAAATAGATATATATAGAGAGAGAAAGAGATAGAGAGACAGAGAGAGAGACACAGAAAGACAGTGACAGAGAGACAGTCTTTGATTCTCTCTCTCTCTCTCTCTCTCTCTCTCTCTCTCTGAGAGATATTTTAATAATTAGATGGTTGTAATATTTGGCATTTTGTATCACCGAAATTCTAGAGAACAGAGCACTCAAAGTGTGTGTATGATAGGTCAGGGTTGGATAATTAACCTACGATGATGGATACACAGCAATTACAGTGATGCTCATGTGACAAATTGGAGTGACAGAGGCCTGAATGGGGTCATGCATTCTCCTTAGTCTGCTCTTACAGTAAAGTCTCAGACTAAACATCCCAATCACTATCCCTTGTAATGCAGTGTGAACGTGTTGAAACAGTGTTATTACAGTATATTCTATATATGCATATATTACCGGTACAACAATACTTCTGTATACAACACATTCTTCTTATCAGTCCTGAGATGCAAGCTTCTTGCAATACCTCTTGTATTGCACTGTGAGTGTAGTGTGTCTCTCTCTCTCTGTCTCTCTGTCTCTCTGTCTCTGTCTCTCTCTCTGCCTCTCTCTCTCTCTCTCTCTCTCTCTCTCTCTCTCTCTCTCTCTCTCTCTCTCACTCTCTCTCACTCTCTTTCTCTCTCTCTCTCTCTCTCTCTCTCTCTCTCTCTCTCTCTCTCCCTCTCTCTCTCTCTGGAAAGTAGTGTGTATCAATAGTGCTTATAAAGTAGTGTGTATCAATAGTGCTAATAAAGTAGTGTGTATCAATAGTGCTAATAAAGTAGTGTGTATCAATAGTGCTAATAAAGTAGTGTGTATCAATAGTGCTAATAAAGTAGTGTTTATCAGTGTGACTGAAGTATGTATCAATAGTGCTAATAAAGTAGTGTTTATCAGTGTGACTGTAGTATGTATCAATAGTGCTAATAAAGTAGTGTTTATCAGTGTGACTGTAGTATGTATCAATAGTGCTAATAAAGTAGTGTTTATCAGTGTGACTGTAGTATGTATCAATAGTGCTAATAAAGTAGTGTTTATCAGTGTGACTGTAGTATGTACCAATAGTGCTAATAAAGTAGTGTTTATCAGTGTGACTGTAGTATGTATGTACACATGTAGGATCTTAATTTGAGCCAGTTTTCAACATCAGGAAAAGAATCCTGCAACCACAGGAAACATGAATTATAATTACAGTTTTTCTCAATTGCTAAAACACTAAAACCCATTGGTTGAATAAAGTTCTCAGTTGCCTGGACTCATTTAGCTAATTATTCAGTCTGCTGTCAATACCTTAAACCATTTCACATGGTAAAACACAATTTGCAGATCTCACTTAGACTTTTCAGCGAAACTCTTAAACTCCTTCTCATTCTCAAAACACATTCTGCACTCTAATGGACATGTCATCCATACTGGTAAACACAAGTGGCAACAATCATATACAAATCGAGAACACATGTCATTGATTGAACACAACCACTCAACATTGATTTAACCTGTTTCAAATGATGCGACACAACCAATATAAGCCAGTTCAGAGAGCAAACAGGTTGTTGAAGGTGGGAAGGAGAACGTCTGAGAATGGAGACTGTAGTACAGTGCATTGTAGGCTGTATACTGTACAATGGACAAATTGTATGGCCCTGAACATTGTGCTTTCCATTTACAGTTTTTCTCAGTCGCTTTGGTGCATTTTTCACATCATCCGTAACATGTGCAAAATAATAAGTGCATTTCTCAGAACTATTTGTACAAACTGCAATATACAATATATATGTTTCTAAAGCTAGTCAGTCACTAAAAATCCATAGTACATCTCTCAAAAGTAAATATTCATGCCAATGATCATGTCAGTGTCATCAGAATGATAAGTCATTGAGTCATTGTTCACGAACAAGGTCGTCAAAATGTTTAGGCATGTTGTCAATGTAACTGTGTACTTTGACAGTATTACCTGATGTAAACTTAGGCTACAGTTTGGATGACAGTTACTGTATTGAAAATGCACAAGGCTGCACTTCTATGGCATATATCAATTTCAACAGTACTATTTACATATTACTGTATGTGGGTTATTGATTGAAAGAGACTGGACAACCCAAGGGGCACAAAGGGAAAAAACTAAATTAGAAAGAAACACAGGAAACCACCCCAAAGGCACAACTTTGCCCACAGCACTGTTGTGCTGTCTCTACACATCCAGAAGTTCCTGTCTGTCGGCCCACATATTCTCATCCACATCACACCGGATATTTTCCCTTCCAATGCAACGTGGAAAGGATATTTTGGAATGCCTTATCCCATCCTCTGCAGGCGTCTACTGTGATGTCCTCACATGCTGCATCCATTGCAGGCAGCAGGGTCATCTGTGTGTGTGGCTGACGATCGTACACCTTCCACCTCCATGTTGAAAATAACTACTCAATTGGATTAAGGAATGTTGAAGAAGGTGGGAGGAATTCTATGAGCATCCTCGGGTGGGTCACAAACCATTGCCTTATGATGTTTGATCGATGGAAACTCACATTATCACAAATGACCATATACTTTGGCAAATCCTCTCTAAGCAGACCCCTCTCATCATCAGGGATGAGAGCCCTGTAGAGAGTCTCTAAAAAGTTGAGTAGATGCTGGGTGTTGTATGGCCCTATAAGGTGGATATGGGTTAGGACACCATGCTCCGAAATAGCAGCACACATGGTGATATTTCCTCCCCGTTGGCCTGGCAAATCCACAGTAGCTCTGTGACCGATGATATTCCGACCCCGCCTTCTGCATTTGGTCAGGTTGAAGCCAGCCTCATTCACGTATACAAAGTTGTGAGAGGGTTCACTTGATTCCAACTCCATTATACGCTATATCCCAGAACACACAGTTTAATTTGTTTTGGTAAGGAAGAGTGACATAAAATGTACATATATTTCATGTTCCTTACACAGCAATGGAAATGTGTGCAGTTTATGCTTACTGTACTATGTATCACTATAAAATGTTGCTGTAAAGTAGTTACATAGATATATGTTTTAACTGTACATACTGGTACCGTAGCTCCTTAACTCTGTCCTCATTCCTTTGGAATGGTACACGGTACAGCTGTTTCATACTCATCTGGTTTCTATGCAGCACCCTGTCGATGGTTGAGATGCTAACCGTATGGATGTTTTCAAAGACATCGTTGTCTTCTATAATGGTCCTTTGTATTTCCCTGAGTCTCATGGCATTGTTTACTCGGACCATGGTGCAAATAGCCTCCTCCTGTTGAGGTGTGAAAAGGCGTCCTCTGCCACCGGTTTGAGGTAATCTTGCAGTCCTATGTGGGGAAATGCAGTGATGCATCGCACACTTTCACATAGACAAAAACTATGCGAACACACATTTTACTGTAAAACATACAGGTGGGTGCATGTAAGGTGCAGTATGTATCTGTATAGAGTATATTTCTGTATGCTGTGAAATACAAGTGGACTACTGTAATATGAAGCATTGTACAGTATACTGCTTATATACAGTAACAGTGCACTGTACATTGTTCTCTCTTGTTCTCTCTTCGAAACGTTTGAACTATTGAGGACACGGTTGATCTCCCAATATTCGGCTGCACCCTTCGACCCGTCTCAGCCATTGTAAGGCCATGACTGACAACATGGTCTACAATAGTGGCCCTTATGTCATCAGATATGCGCCTATGTCCTCTTCTGCCTCTTCCTCTGTTTTGCCTTCCACCACGCATCCTTGCTCCTCTTCTTCCTCCTCTTGGCTGTTGACCCTGTTCGTTTCCTGGTCCATTCATTATTGGAAAATTGCAACTCTGTGTTGTGGTCTGTCTATATATGCTTGCCAATTGATTCTTCATGAGATGCAACTTTGAGCAATTTAGACAACTGGTTGATTGTTGGTTGAACTAACACTTTACATTCCTTCATGAGTGAGGGTCAATTTCACCTGCACGATTCATCAATTCACGTTTTTGTACAAAAGGTCTAATAGAAATGTGTAAAACTACGCTTGACAGTTTATGACAAATAGTTCAACAATTTAGCATGTAATGGCTTATGCAAGGAACTAATGCCTAGATGTTTTGAGGGGACTATTCAACAGAGAACCATCTACTATATTTTGATCAACATGACATGAGCAATTGATAATGTGGAAAAAAGCTGACACTTGTACATTATCAATTGCAATTTGTTCAAAAGGAATAAGAAATTGCTTTAATGATGTGCACAAGTGACTAGACGATTTGGAATTTGTACAACTAGTATCAAGAATTGCACTTTTGATCTAAGAAATGCACCAAAGCGACTGAGAAAAACTGTATTAACAGTACTGACTGCTCAATAGATTTTGACTGGTTGCAGGTTAATATCAAGAAAGAACAAGAATTACAGTATCACAGAGACAAAGGACAAGTTTGTGAGATGCAGGGTGAAGTACTGTAAAAATAGGGGTACAAGGAGGAGGAAGAACAAAAACTAAATTGCAAAGAGCAAAGCAGAGTAGTAGTTTCTGATCAATTTTGAGCTGCTATGATAGAACATGTTTTCGTTCATCAAAAGACAATGACGGAAAAATATGAATATTATTTTAGATTAAAAATGTACTTCTCCCTGAGAATTGTATGTTTTGAACAATGTGTCTTCTATTTTTCGGTGTGTTGTTTACTGACTGCTTGATGGTGTATATCATTTTGATCACTTTGTTCATGATTTGAGAGCAGTGTTTGATTTTGAACACAGGTAAAACTGTTTTGAGGCAAATGTTTCATTTTGCAAGAGGAGTCAGAGGTTATGTAAATAGTGCTTGAGATGAGGTTTTGTGTTGAATGTTTTCAGGAAATGGAGCAAGGTTTCAGAAATTGTGTTTTAGCAATTGAGAAAAACTGTAATGGAAATTTTTTGGAGGGGTTGATACATTTTTCGTAAGGGAAAATGAAGTCTGAAATTTCAAAGTGGAAATGACAAATTTCAGAAGCCTTTTCAAACCTCAAATAAACTACACGGTTTCACATTTCCTGTTTTAAAGTTCTCCTGCTACAGGGTGATCAAATTAAGATCCTAAATCTATGTACTGTGTATCACTAGTGGAACTGTAGTAGTGTTTATCGGTGTGACTGTATGCATCAGTATAGTGTGAATGTAGTGTGTCTCAATATACAGATGTATGATCTCAATTCAGGCCATTTTGGACTTGCAGTGTATTTGAGGTTTAAAAAGTCTTCGGACATTAGTAATTTCCATTGACCCCTACAAAAGGGGGGCGATACTGAGTCAAGGCCCGAGACCGGGAAGGGAACAAGGGGTCCGGGACTGAGACCAGAAAAATGCGAGTCCAATTCAAGACCATGATCAGAATTGAGTCACGTAACCATCATATTGAGAACTCAGAATATAAACGGTCACTGCGCAATAGCGAGCAGTAGTTTCCCCAAGGTCTAGCTAGCTAGCTTAAGTTATTGGCAAGTTGGCAGCAGCTGCAGCATGTGTTATTAAAGAGGACGTTGTTGCTAATTTGGTAGCTTCTATCTTTTCAAGAATAACTTTCAACAAGAAGTTAAGTAAAAAAGAAAAAAAAGAAATCATCATCTGGCGAGTGGAACTGTGCTTTTTAAAAATTGCAGCGCACTTGCTGTTGTTCGCCGTCTCTTTGGGAATAACTTGTGTGTGAAACATTGTTGCATTTAAAATGGAACTGACAGCCTTGTGGCAACATTAGATCTTATTCAAATCTGTTCATTGACACTTTACACTTTGCAGTCCTATTGATCAAACAACTATGAAAAAGGTGGGCTCTCTCTCCCTAAGAACATCAACAACAACAAGGTCAACAACTAATCCTAGGCAGAGCAAGATGAGCTCAAAACAAAATAACGAAATAACATGAGGTAAACCCCCTCAAACCTTTTCAGCTAGTTGGCCGTCAAAAAATAGCACTGATAAATGATTGTAGCCTCCTCGTCCTTCTTCAGTTTGTCTGCCAATACATGTTGGTTCCAACCAAGCACTAAAGCTAAGTGGCTTAATGAGAGTACAAATGAGAGAACACCTCACTCGGACCATTTTACAGTGGTGTAGTGGTGCTTTAACATCATGCTGTGTGTGACTGCTGTCTTTCCATCAGCCCTATTCAGTGGTGTAGTGGTGCTTTAACATCATGCTGTGTGTGACTGCTGTCTTTCCATCGGCCCTATTCAGTGGTGTAGTGGTGCTCTAACATCATGCTGTGTGTGACTGATGTCTTTCCATCAGCCCTATGCAGTGGTGCTCTAACATCATGCTGTGTGTGACTGCTGTCTTTACATCAGCCCTATGCAGTGGTGTAGTGGTGCATTAACATCATGTTGTGTGTGACTGCTGTCTTTCCATCAGCCCTATGCAGTGGTGTAGTGGTGCGTTAACATCATGTTGTGTGTGACTGCTGTCTTTCCATCAGCCCTATGCAGTGGTGCTTTAACATCATGCTGTGTGTGACTGCTGTCTTTCCATCAGCCCTATGCAGTGGTGTAGTGGTGCTCTAACATCATGTTGTGTGTGACTGCTGCCTTTCCATCAGCCCTATGCAGTGGTGTAGTGGTGCTTTAACATCATGCTGTGTGTGACTGCTGCCTTTCCATCAGCCCTATTCAGTGGTGTAGTGGTGCGTTAACATCATGTTGTGTGTGACTGCTGTCTTTCTATCAGCCCTATGCAGTGGTGTAGTGGTGCTCTAACATTATGCTGTGTGTGACTACTGTCTCTCCATCGGCCCTATGCAGTGGTGTAGTGGTGCATTAACATCATGTTGTGTGTGACTGCTGTCTTTCCATCAGCCCTATGCAGTGGTGTAGCTGATTAGCCCGTTTTCACGTTAGCTAGAGCATTTTTTTGGGGGGGTCTACATTTACTAACCCCGGTCATATTCAGCAGGTGTTGCGCGTTCGTAAATCCATCAGTTGTTCTGCACTCTGGCACACTCAGATGAGAGTGCTCTGAAATCGGAGTAGATAGCTAGAGTGAATTTGCAAAAGCAGAGATATGCTAACTGGATAACAGTCGTTGAAGTTCTTGCTAGCTAACCAACTGTCACCTGCATCTCTAGCTGTGTACAGTAGTGGTGCTCTAACATCATGCTGTGTGTGACTGCTGTCTTTCCATCAGCCCTATGCAGTGGTGTAGTGGTGCCTGGAGAAGTGGGTATAACTCTAATAGAGCCGAAAAAGTTCCCAAACGGTCCACCAGTTTAGGAAAGGCACCACAAAAATCTATAGATAACTCAGATTTTCACTCTCAAAATTGCACTTTTTGTTATAGATTTTTGTTTGTTTGTTGATGTTCTAAGTCCACAACAATGCCTAAACCACATGAGTCTGATTGGGTGAGCCTGTCATGGCCTGGCTCCCCAGGGTGTGGACCTATGACCACCCAGGCCCATCCATGTCTACCAGTGGCGCTCAATGTCGTTTATGATGAGGGAGGACAATTCTTATTTCTATTACAGCATATTGGATGACTTTCATTCATATTCCATTCACCCAGTTCATTGTAACATCGATAGGTTTAGGCTACTTTGTGATACTTTAATTTTCCCTATACCCATCATGAGGTTGCTACAACCTAGCCTATGAATGAAAGATTACAACGTACTGGAGGTGCACACACTGGGGCCACATCACTGGGGCCAAGCTTCTTGACATCCAGGACCTACAGTACCAGTCAACATTTTGCACACAGCTACTCATTCCAGAGTTTTTCTTTATTTTTACCTATTTTTTACATTGTGGAATAATAGTGAAGACATCAAAACTATGAAATAATACATATGGAAAATATGTAGTAACTGTCACGCCCTGACCATAGAGAGCCCTCGGGGTTCTCTGTGGTGTTTTAGGTCAGGGCATGACTACGGGGTGTTCTAGTCTTTAATTTCTATGTTGGTGTGAGTATGGTTCCCAATTGGAGGCAGCTGATGATCGTTGCCTCTAATTGGAGATGATACTTAGTGTGGTCCGTTTCCCACCTGCGTTGTGGGATATTGTTTAGTGCTATGTGCGCAACGAACTGCACGTTTGTTTATTTATTTGTTGTTTGAAGTTTCACCTCAATAAATATGTGGAACTCTACGCATGCTGCGCTTTGGTCTGCTCATTATAACGGACGTGACAGAATATCCCACCACTACAGGACCAAGCAGCGTGCCCTGGAGGAAAAGGAGAGTTGGACATGGGAGGAAATAATGGGTGGATGCGAGACCCTTCCTTGGCGGGAATCGCCAAGGAGTGTAGGAGGACAGTGACGACGCCGGGGTCCACGACCACAGAAACACCAAGATTATTTTTGGGGGGGAGATCGGAGAGAGATGTTGGTTAGGTGTATTCTGCAGCACACTCACCCTGAAGAGCGTGTCATCAGTCCGGTGCAACCTGTGCCGGCTCCACACACTAGGTCTCCAGTGCGCCTCCCCAGCCCGGTACGTCCTGTGCTGGCTCCCCGCACTCGCCCTGAAGAGTGTCACCAGCCCTGAGTCCTCTGCGCCGGTGCCCAGTCCAGGCACGGCGTCCAGTCCCGCTCCATGGCCGGAGCCTTCCTCTGCACCGGTGCCCAGTCCAGGCACGGAGTCCAGTCCTGCTCCATGGCCGGAGCCTTCCTCTGCACCGGTGTCCAGTCCAGGCACGGTGTCCAGTCCCGCTCAATGGCCGGAGCCTTCCTCTGCACCGGTGCCCAATCCAGGCACGGCGTAAAGTCCCGCTCCATGGCCAGAGCCTTCCTCTGCACCGGTGCCCAGTCCAGGCACGGGGTCCAGTCCCGCTCCATGGCCGGAGCCTTCCTCTGCACCGGTGCCCAGTCCAGGCACAGCGTAAAGTCCCGCTCCATGGCCGGAGCCTTCCTCTACACCGGTGCCCAGTCCAGGCACGAGGTCCAGTCCCGCTCCATGGCCGGAGCCTTCCTCTGCACGGGTGCCCAGTCCAGGCACGGCGTCCAGTCCCGCTCCATGGCCGGATCCGCGGTCTGAGCGGGCGCTACGTCCCGCATTGGAGCCGCCACTGACACTAGTTGCCCACCCTAACCCTCCCCACCCAGGTTCAGGTTTTGCGGTCAGAGTCCGCACCTCGGGGTTCTCTATGGTGTTTTAGGTCAGGGCATGACTAGGGGGTGTTCTAGTCTTTAATTTCTATGTTGGTGTGAGTATGGTTCCCAATTGGAGGCAGCTGATGATCCCTGGGATATTGTTTTTGCGCTTTGGTCCACTCATTATAAAGAACGTGACAGTAACCAAAAAAGTGTTATATTTATATATGAGATTCTTCAAAGTAGCCACCCTTTGCCTTGATGGCAACTTTGCACATCCTTGGCATTCTCTCAACCAGCTTCATTAGGTTGTCACCTGGAATGCATTTCAATTAACAGGTGTGCCTTGTTAAAAGTACATTTGTGGAATTTCTTTCCTCCTTTCCTTGAGCCAATCAGTTGTGTTGTGACAAGGTAGGGTGGGTATATAGAAGATAGCCATGTTTGGTAAAAGACCAAGTCCATATTATGGCAAGAACAGCTCAAATAAGCAAAGAGAAACAACAGTCCATCATTACTTGAAGACATTAAGGTCAGTCAATGCAGAAAAAATCAAGAACTTTGAAAGTTTCTTCAAGTGCAGTTGCAAAAACCACCAAGGGCTATGATGAAACTGGCTCTCACGAGGACCGCCACTGGAAAGGAAGACCCAGAGTTACCTTTGCTGCAGAGGTTATGTTCATTAGAGTTACCAGCCTCAGAAATTGCAGCCCAAATAAATGCTTCGCATAGTTCAAGTAACAGACATATCTCAACATCAACTGTTCAGAGGAGACTGTGTGAATCAGTCTTTCATGGTCAAATTGCTGCAAAGAAAACACTACTAAATGACACCAATGAGAAGAAGAGATTTGCTTGGGCCAAGAAACACGTGCAATGGACATTAGACCGTTGGAAATCGGTCCTTTGGTCTGATGAGTCCAAATTTGAGATTTTTGGTTCCAACCGCCATGTCTTTGTGAGATGCAGAGTAGGCGGACAAACGATCTCTGTGTGTGTGGTTCCCACCGTGAAGTATGGAGGAGGAGGTGTGATGGTGTGGGGGTACTTTGATGGTGACACTGTCAGTGATTTATTTAGAATTCAAGGCACACTTAACCAGCATGGCTACCACAGCATTCTGCAGGGATACGACATCCCATCTGGTTTGCGCTTAGTGGGACTATCATTTGTTTTTCAACAGGACAATGACCCAACACACCTTCAGGCTGTGTAAGGGCTATTTGACCAAGAAGGAGAGGGATGGAGTTCTGCATCCGATGACCTGGCCTCCACAATCCCCCGACCTCAACCCAATTGAGATGGTTTGGGATGAGTTGGACTGGTGAGTGAAGGAAAAGCAGCCAACAAGTGCTCAGCATATGTTGGAACTACTTCAAGACTGTTGGAAAAGCATTCCAGGTGAAGCTGGTTGAGAGAATGCCAAGAGTTTGCAAAGCTGTCAATCAAGGCAAAGGGTGGCTACTTTGAAGAATCTAAAATATTGAACAATTTTTTAGTTACTACATGATTCCATATGTGTTATTTTATAGTTTTGATGTCTTCACTATTATTTTATAATGTAGAAAATAATAAAAATAAAGAAAAACCCTTGAATGATTAGGCGTGTCCAAACTTTTGACTGGTACTTTATATACGAGACGTATCAGAGGAAGGCCCCAAAAAATTGTCAAAGACTCCAGTCACCCAAGTCATAGACTGTTCTCTCTGCTACCACATGTCAAACGGTACCAAAGCGCCAAGTCAGGGCCAAAAGGCTCCTTAACAGCTTCTAACCCCAAGCCATAAGACTGCTGAACAATTCATCAAATGACCTCGCTTTGTTTTTTACACTGCTGCTACTCCTTGTTTACTATCTATACATAGTCACTTTGCACATTGACTCGGTACTGTATACATAAGCCTCCTTAGTGTTATGTAATTTTGTTTGTGTTACTATTAGAATATATATATATATTTTTACTTTAGTTTATTCAGTAAATATTTTCTTAACTCTATTTCTTCAACTGTATTGTTGGTTAAGAGCTTGTAAGTAAGCATTTCACGGTAAGGTCTACCTACACCTGTTGTGTTTGGTGCATGTGACAAATACAATTTGATTTGATATTCTAAATTGAAACGTCTTTCCTAGGCTATTTGTGTGGCGCTCACGTGAATATATTTCAGGTGCTTTGCGATTGTGTAAACTACTTTGTGCATGGTTTCTCAGTTGCACGACACAATTGATAAGTCGTATGCCTCCACTACACTACTTTGATACGCATCATTAGGGATTAAGAAGTAAGTGTAAGCAATGCCCACTGAAAAATAACTGGGTTTACGGCTTATACCTGCATATTACCCTCCACAACTCCACTGGCCCTTTATGTTTCACTAAAAGTGTCCTCCGCTACATGAGTGGGCTGGTATTACGGATCCCTTCAGAATCACCAACCTGTCACACACTGAGGGACTATAGGGTCGCCACTACGCAAACAGGCCTATTATACCAGATAGATATAAAGGCTGTTAAGATATTCATGTTTCAAGAAAAGAGTGTATTTATGTGGCCTGGCGAAGCGGTTTTATGGACTGACTGAATAGAAGCTGATAATTAGGAGTTTTTTACTCAGCTGGTCTCGGAGTCAAGACCTAGAACAAATGTATCCGACACCAGGCATGACTGAGACACTCAATATGGGATCAAGTACTACAACACTGTGCTGTAGCAAACAAGCTTAAATGAAGATGCTACATCTGTAGTGTGAATGTAGTGTGCGCCAGAATAGTGTGTATGGTGTCGGTGGTGTGGATGTAGTGTGTATGGGCATGGAGGAGGCAGGGTTGCGAGTGAAGCAGGACACAGTGAGGAGGTAATGAGGAGGGACAGTGAGGAATGTTGGTCAGGAATGAGCCTCTCTCCACTATGAGGCTTCTACAGTCACAGCACAGACAGCACAGGGTAAGTGTGGGAGTGCTCTTATCGAATGCTGTAGCCGGCTCTGTTAAATCACACCTTAATTCCTTTTCCATCACCATAACCATCTGTTTTCCTTTCAAGGAGGACGAGACGGGATAGGATGGGAAGCAGGAGGGAAGGGGAGGAGGCACACTTTGATCTCGTTTTCTCTCTCTCTCTCTCTCTGTCTCTCTGTCTCTCTCTGTCTCTCTCTCTCTGTCTCTCTGTCTCTCTCTCTCTCTCTCTCTCTCTCTCTCTCTCTCTCTCTCTCTCTCATTAGTGGTCGTGTTAGGTGGTCCAGTTCCTGCTGCTGCTGATTCCTTCTATTGATCATGTTGACATATTGTGTGTGGATACTGGGTCCTTCTCCCTTGATTCTACTCCTCTTCCTTTATTTTCCTCTCAGCTCTCCTGACCTCCTCCTCTCTCCTTCTACGTGATCCGTCTTCCTCCTCTCTCCCCCTCTTTCACTTCACCCTTCTTCCTTTCTCTCTCCCTTCTCACCCCTCTTCAAAACCTCTGTACGTCTGATCCACTCAACTCAGATATTCGACAGATAGTTACACATTCAAGCCTCGCTCACCCCTCTTTCACCCCTTCAACCCTCTCCCTCCACCATTACCACCAAGCCTTCTATCTCTGTCTCCCTCCTCCCTTCTCCAGCTGCCCTCAAGCTTTTCTATTACCGCATGGAAAGCACCTCGCAGCCCCTGACAAGCGCGGCGGATCGACACTAAATCAGAAATCAGTGCCAGCCGCCGATCTGAGCCACCATGAAGGTCACAGACCCTCTGCCGCCGCGTCTCAATCTGGAGAACAGAGCAGGAACACTGACACTGTTAGAGCACACAGCCACCAGCCAGAGAGGTAGAGGGGGAGATAGACAGGGGAGAGCGGGAACACAGACACTGCTAGAGCACACAGCGACCAGCCAGAGAGGTAGAGGGGAGATAGATAGGGGAGAGCAGGAACACAGACACTGTTAGAGCACACAGCCACCAGCCAGAGAGGTAGAGGGGGAGATAGACAGGGGAGAGCGGGAACACAGACACTGCTAGAGCACACAGCGACCAGCCAGAGAGGTAGAGGGGAGATAGATAGGGGAGAGCAGGAACACAGACACTGTTAGAGCACACAGCCACCAGCCAGAGAGGTAGAGGGGGAGATAGACAGGGGAGAGCGGGAACACAGACACTGTTAGAGCACACAGCCACCAGCCAGAGAGGTAGAGGGGGAGAAAGACAGGGGAGAGCGGGAACACAGACACTGTTAGAGCACACAGCCACCAGCCAGAGAGGTAGAGGGGGAGATAGACAGGGGAGAGCAGGAACACAAACACTGTTAGAGCACACAGCCACCAGCCAGAGAGGTAGAGGGGAGATAGACAGGGGAGATGTTAGAGCACACAGCCACCAGCCAGAGAGGTAGAGGGGGAGATAGACAGGGGAGAGCGGGAACACAGACACTGCTAGAGCACACAGCCACCAGCCAGAGAGGTAGAGGGGGAGATAGACAGGGGAGAGCGGGAACACAGACACTGTTAGAGCACACAGCCACCAGCCAGAGAGGTAGAGGGGGAGATAGACAGGGGAGAGCGGGAACACAGACACTGCTAGAGCATAGCCGAGCTAGTAGCCACAGTGGTAGAGAGATGAGGAAGTAGGGAGAGAGGGGAGGTAGAGAGCATATAAAGAGTGAGATCGAGGGTAGAGGGGCAGGTCAATGAGGACCTAGGGGAGATTTGGGTGAGTGGTTTTCATGTTATGTTAATCTACAAATACTACTGAGGCGCATAAACACAATCACTCTCCATTTAGAGAGAAAGAAATGAATAAGAATCTAATAGCGCAGTCTTTGATAATGTTGTTTCAAATGTAATGTCCAGAGAGATGCACTGCAATTTGACTGAGATGAATAAGCACATTCTGTGTTTTGTATTTCAAGCCAAATATATTTGTCTAAACACTTCATGGATAAATAGCAAAGCAAACATTTTGGTTCACTATAATTCTCCAAACAGTGGCTTTCACTATGGATTTCGAAAGAGGGCTGGAGTTGTTGTACACTGCCATCTAGTTGTCACTGATGATTGTGTAATTACAAGGTAACAAACAAAGTAGCTATGTGGTGCATATTCATGTAATAACATGCTATTCAATTATTTTCAAATCTCTCCTCTGTTATTGTATATCGATAAAAAAAGAAAGAAAGTACAACCAAAACAGTAATATCAATTTGTCAAGAGGACGTTCTGTTTCCTGTTTTTCGCGTTTGCATGAATTTGTCTTGCCCAAAGGCAGATGGCGATATCGAGTCCTTTCCATTCTACCAGCCAAATGCAGCCGGCAATACACTCCCCGACCTTCTCACTATTAAATCGAGTTGCAGCCTGATTGGAGGATGTTTTAGGTACGAACTAGTCCACGGGGTATACAAGTGAATTACTGGTGGCACATAATGCGTTTGGATGGTAAGATGAAACCATCAATACCAGATCGTTATCGCCATCTGCCGGCCTTTAGGCTATAATTTGTACATCCTGTTAGTTGCTGTCACATGAATGTTATGTTAAGTTGTGAAAGCTCAGCTTGACAATTTGATGTAAAATCTCACGGTTCTTAGCTTGCAAGCTGGATATCGAGTGGCAGATGTTCCTGCTAAATAACAGCGAGATATCCCCGACAAGCGATTTTAAAAGCTTCAAAGACGACCGTTATCTGGGAAAGTCTCACGCAAAATGATTGGTAAGTAAATGAAGATGGAATCCCATTCACTGCTTGTTAACCTGAGTAAGCTAGCTATAGCTTGTCACAATTGTTTACATGCATGGGTCAGCTGTTTGCCAGGCACAACAGCAATCGCATGTCCTTGTGTCACGGGAATGACGGTAAAGTGGTCATGGTGCAACATCCAGGGACGCAAACCAGTCACCTTTCGGCAAAATGTGTCGTTTTGAATCCAAAATAAGTTACCTACGTGATTCAGAGGGTGGCCATTTGAAGAATCTCAAATGTAAAATATATTTTTTCTTATTTAAACTTTTTTTGGTTACTACATGATTCCATATGTGTTATTTCATAGTTTTGATGTCTTCACTATTATTCTACAATGCAGAAAATAGTAAAAATAAAGAAAAACCCTTGAATGAGTAGGCGTGTCTAAAATGTTTGACTGGTAGTGTATACAAATAACTATCAATATAAAACAGATAAAACGAAACGAAGTGAAGCTAGTTTGCTGTCTTTCCAGCTTCAGTTGGAAGTGACTGTGTTAGTTGTGTTGTAGGCTAGCACCTCTGAACAGCAGTGTCCTGACGAGAGAGCACATTTTCTACGCCAGAAGAAATCGCGCATCATTAGCTCATTGTTATGGATGTATCCAAATAAATGTCACTAGTAATGTCACTCTACATGTGTACTTGGTGCATTCTGTTGGTTGGAACTTTTCCAGCTCGCTAATAATACAATATGATTCATTTAAGATGGACTTTGAGTGTCCCTGTGTAGAATTTTCACGACGGGGTCCCCCGAGTGGCGCAGTTGTCTAAGACAGTGCTAGCTGTGTCACTAGAGATCCTGTTTGGGGTCCAGGCTCTGTCGCAGCCGGCCGCAACCTGGAGACCCATGGGGCGGCGCACAGGTATATGGTGTTTCCTCCGACACATTGGTATGGCTGGTTAAGCGGGCATTGTGTCAAGAAGCAGTGTGGCTTGGTTGCGTCGTGTTTTGGAGGACGCACGGCTCTCGACCTTCGCCTCTCCCGAGTCCGTATGGGAGTTGCAGAGATGAGACAAGACTGTAACTACCAATTGGATACCATGAAAGTGTGATTAAAAGGGGTAAAAGTGATAAAAAAATAGAATTTCCAAGGCACACCTTTGGCAGCGATTACAGCCTCGGGTCTTCTTGTGTATGATGCTACAAGCTTGGCACCTGTATTTGGGGAGTTTCTCCCATTCTTCTCTGCAGATCCTCTCAAGCTCTGTCAGGTTGGATGGGGAGCGTTGCTGCACAGCTATTTTCAGGTCTCTCCAGAGATGTTCGATTGGGTTGAAGTCCGGGCTCTGGATGGGCCACTCGAAGACATTCAGAGACTTGTCCCGAAGCCACTCCTGCGTTGTCTTGGCTGTGTGCTTAAGGCCGTTGTCCTGTTGGAAGGTGAACCTTCGACCCAGTCTGAGGTCCTGAGCGCTCTGGAGCGGGTTTTCATCAAGGATCTCTCTGTCCTGATGCTGCCGCCACCGTGCTTCACAGTAGGGATGGTGCCAGGTTTCCTCCAGACGTGACGCGTGGACATTCAGGCCAAAGAGTTCAATCTTAGTTTCATCAGACCAGAGAATCTTGTTTCTCATGTTCACAGAGTTGCTTTTCAACC
Organism: Oncorhynchus nerka; assembly: GCF_034236695.1. Classification (NCBI taxonomy): domain Eukaryota; kingdom Metazoa; phylum Chordata; class Actinopteri; order Salmoniformes; family Salmonidae; genus Oncorhynchus; species Oncorhynchus nerka. The sequence continues at coordinate 9,520,358 of NC_088414.1, read as the reverse complement.
CGTCTTTCTCTCCTCTTCTCCTTTGGGCAGAAAAAAAAACTGGTTCACTGAACTTGCAGGTGGCGAAGGGGACATTTTGACATTGTTTGATTTCTGTTGCAGATTGATAACTTCAGGTAAGCATTTCTCCTCTCTGTCTCTTCTCTGATCTCTACCCGTTGCTGGACTCCGTCTCTCAGCGTGATTGACAGCAGATCCTCTCCAGAAGCAAACTTACAGAGCGTGACCAAGAGCTTAAACATCACCACTGCTGGACTGTGTGTCTGAATGTGTAGTTTCATACTGTATGTGTGTGGTTACACTATAGCCTACCCCTTTTATTAACCCCCTCCTCCCCTCACACATACACATGCTACCCCACCTGCTCCTCCACCCACCACTGACCCCTGAATACATAGTTAACAGCCGTCACAGGTAATGCATTGCTTGGCGAAAGCATGCTGCGTCCCACTATGGTACATAAGTGGTCACGTAAGTGCTTTCTAGCTGATCTGAGCGATGTGTGTGTGTGTGCTGCACGAGTGCTGTTATTGTGTGTCTGTCTGTCTGTGTGTGTGTGTGGGGTGGGGGGGGGGGAAGCAAAAACTATTGATTGCAAAGTGTAACAAACCATAAACCTATATGCAGAAGTCTACATTTAACAATTGCCACTGGAAATGTGACTAAAGCAAATTTACTTGAGGAACAGTTTGGAAACTAAATGAAATCTCCCTCAGTTTTCATCTACTCCGAATGAAGAGCAACTAATTGGTAGGTCTACCTTTACCTTTACTTATAATTCTGCCTCCTTATGAGGGAGAGAAATGAGAAAATATCTTAAAGATTTAGGTTTTTTGGTAACAGTATGACAAGACACTAGGCAATACTTACGGAACGCAAATCATTTCAGCAAAACGAAATATAAGTGTTGATAGTAGTTGGCAGGGGCCTTTGCTTAAACATTATTGTGTTTTGATATCTATGTTTTTTAAGAACCACTTCCCATCAGTGTGACCAGAAACGTCAGCCTTTTCAAGATGGAAAATGGTTGAAAAACATATCTATGCTTTCATTTGCTAAAAATATAGACTTTCATTTGACACTAAATTTGATATGGTCCTATACACTTCACATGTTGGTGCTCATGGGCCCTTTTACGTGGAAATTATATTTAGGAACACCTGCTCTTTCCATGACATAGACTGACAAGATGAATCCAAGTGAAAGCTATGATCCCTTATTGATGTCACTTGTTGAATCCACTTCAATCAGTGTAGATGAAGGGGAGGAGACATGTAGATGAAGGGGAGGAGACATGTAGATGAAGGGGAGGAGACAGGTCGGGGAAGGATTTTTAAGCCAATTGAGACATGGTTTGTGAATGTATGCCATTCAGAAGGTGAATGAGCAAGACAAAATATTGAATTGCCTTTGAACGGGTATGGTAGTATGGTAGTAGGTGCCAGGCACACCGGTTTGAGTGTGTCAAGAACTGGAATGTCAGCCCCCAAAAGGACATGTAGTCAACTTGACACAAGTGTGGAAAGCATTGCAGTCAACATGGGAACACTTTCAACACATTGTGTTTAATTATATTTATTTTAATATTCATATAAAACTTTATTTAACTAGGTAAGTCAGTAAAGAACAAATTCTTATTTACAATGAATGCCTACCATTATAGAGTCCGTGCCCTCACGGATTGAGGCTGTTCTGAGGGCGAAAGGGCCACCCTTTAAGGAAGGTGTTCCTAATGTTTTGTACACTCAGTGTGTGTGTGTGTGTGTGTGTGTGTGTGTGTGTGTGTGTGTGTGTGTTTATAAATATATATACACTACCGATCAAAAGTTTAGTGGTCACATAGAAATGTCCATATTTTTGTCCATTAAAATAACATCAAATTGTGTACAGTGTAGACATTGTTAATGTTGTAAATGACAATTGTAGCTGGAAACTGCAGATTTTTAATTGAATATCTACATAGGCGTACAGGGGCCAATTATCAGCAACCATCTCTCCTGTGTTCCAGTGGCATGTTGTGTTAGCTAATCCAAGTTTATCTCTTTAAAAAGCTAATTGATCATTAGAAAACCCTTTTGCAATTATGTTGGCACAGCTGAAAACTGTTGTCCTGATTAAAGAAGCAATAAAACTGGCCTCCTTTAGACTAGTTGAGTATCTGGAGCATCAGCATTTTTGGGTTCGATTACAGATTCAAAATGGCCAGAAACAAAAAACTTTCTTCTGAAACTTGTCCGTCTATTCTGGTTCTGAGAAATGAAGGCTATTCCATGTGAGAAATTGCCAAGAAACTGAAGATCTCATACAACGCTGTGTTTACTCCCTTCACAGAACAGCGTAAAATGTCTCTAACCTGAATAGAAAGAGGAGTGGGAGGCCCCGGTGCACAACTGAGCAAGAGGACAAGTACATTAGAGTGTCTAGTTTGAGAAAAAGATGCCTCACAAGTCCTCAACTGGCGGCTTCATTAAATAGTACACGCAAAACACCAGTCTCAACGTCAACAGTGAAGAGGCGACTCTGGGATGCTGTTCTTCTAGGCAGAGTTGCAAAGAAAAGGCCATATCTCAAAAAAATGAAAAGATTAAGATGGGCAAAAGAACACAGACACTGGACAGAGGAACTCTGCCTAGAAGGCCAGCATCCCGGAGTTGCCTCTTCACTGTTGACGTTGAGACTGGTGTTTTGCAGGTCATCTGATGCAGCATTCCATTACCCTCCTTCTTGGTCAAATAGCCCTTACACAGCCTGGAGGTGTGTTGGGTCATTGTCCTGTTGGAAAACAAATGATAGTCCGTCTAAGCACAACCAGTTGGGATGGCATATCGCTGCAGAATGCTGTGGTAGCCATGCTGGTTAAATTTGCCTTGAATTCTAAATAAAGCACCGACAGTGTCACCATCGAAGCACCCCCACACCATGACACCTCCTCCTCCATGCTTCACGGTGGGAACCACACATGTAGAGAAGTTCTTCTACTCCGCGGTTGGAACCAAAAATCTCAAATTTGGACACATCAAAAGAAAGGACAGATTTCCCCCGATCTAATATCCATTGCTCGTGTTTCTTGACCCAAGCAAGTCTCTTCTTCTTATTGGTGTCTTTAGAGGTGGTTTCTTTGCAGCAATTCGACCATGAAGGCCTGATTCACGCAGTCTCCTCTGAACAGTTGATGTTGAGATGTGTCTGTTACTTGAACTCTGTGAAGTATTTATTAGGGCTGCAATTTCTGTGGCTGTGCAGCAAAGGTAACTCTGGGTCTTCCTTTCCTGTGGCGGTCCTCATGAGAGCCACTTTCATCATAGCACTTAATGGTGTTTGCGATTGCACTTGAAGAAACGTTCAAAGTTCTTGACATTTTCCATTTTGACCTTCATGTCTTCAAGTAATGATGGACTGTTGTTTCTCTTTGCTTATTTGAGCTGTACTTGACATAATATGGACTTGGTCTTTTACCAAATAGGGCTATATTCTGTATAACACCCTTACCTTGTCACAACACAACTGATTGTCTCAAATGCATTAAGAAGGAAATAAATTCCACAAATGTACTTTTAACAAGGCACACCTGTTAATCGAAATGCATTCCAGGTGACTACCTCATGAAGCTGGTTGAGAGAATACCAAGAGTGTGCAAAGCTGTCATCAAGGCAAAGGGTGTCTACTTTGAAGAATCTCAAATATAACATTATATTTAGATTTGTTTAACACTTTTTTTGCTTACTCCATGATTCCATATGTGTTATTTCATAGTTTTGATGTTTTCACAATTATTCAACAATGTAGAAAATTGTAGAAATAAAGAAAAACCCTTGAATGAGTAGGTGTATATATATATATATATATGTGTGTGTGTGTGTGTGTGTGTGCTGCTACTGTGTGTGTGGAGCTTGGTGGGTCTGGCAGGACTTCACGCCTCGTCTCTCCCAGTAATGACCCCCTACTCTAGGCATGGTCCTCTCCAGACAGGCCAGCACCCGAGGGCAGGGGCCGGAACATTCTTGCCAGATTGCTTTTCAAATCCCAAAATGTATCCTTTTCCAGCTCTTGTTCGCTAGACAGATAGTTCCTTTTCTCTTCTTTCTTCTTTCTCATCACTCTTTCTGATCCTCTCATCTTGTAGATTGGTTGTAGATGGGTAGGGGGGGTCAGAGGTCAGGTGAAGGAGCTAAGCCTGAGTGGAGGTATTTTTAAGATCCTAGGGGAGGTAGTGGACATTGTGGAGAGGAAATCTCTCTCACAGAAACACGTCCTACTGGTTCACAACTCATTTGGAGTTGGTCATTTACATTGTTGTTAGGTCATTATCAGTCGAGCCCTGAATGCTGATTGGCTGACCGCCGTGGTATACCACGGGTATGACAAAACATTTATTTTTAGTGCTCTAATTACGTTGGTAACCAGTTTATAATAGCAATAAGGCACCTCTGGGGTTTGTGATATATTTCTAATATACCACGGCCCAGGGCTTTTCTTAGGCACGACGCAATGCGGAGTGGCCATATGCCACACCTCCTCGGGCTTTATGGCTTAAATATAATATATTTTTTAAATTAAGTGAAGAAAGTTGCCAGAATAAGGGTTGTGAAGATGTTAAATGCCTTTTGCAGCAAGATGTTCAAGCTACACCAATAGGTGGCAGTGTTGTGAAGATGTTAAATGCCCTTTGCAGCATTGTGTGTGTGTGTGTGTGTGTGTATGTGTGCTCTCAAGACAGGAGAGAGGCTGTTGGAGTTGAAGGGTCACTCACAGCAGACAACAGCCATGACAGCCTACACGCACACCAGCGGAGAGAACACACACACCTCCCTCATCACGGCTCCGACCAACCCCCACCCCCCCCACACACACACACACTGATATTCCCATGTAAAACCATGTTGTGGTGCTCTGTGTGTGTGGTTCAGCTGTGGGGCACAGAGACAGGCAACAATGTTCAGACCTCGAGTCCTCTGTCAAGGTATGTTCATCTGTTGGTAGCACTTCATTTAACGCTTCAAACATTTCAACTTGGTAATGGGTTCTTATTAACCAATCATAAAGAAACAAAAAGGTAGGCTATTGCATAAGGAATACACTATATATACAAAAGTATGTGGACACCCTTTCAAGTTAGTGGATTCGGCTATTTCTGCTATTCTACTGCAGATGACTTCGTCAACCATTTTGAAAAGAAGGTCGACGACATCCGATCCTCGTTTGCTAAGTCAAACGACACCGCTGGTTCTGCTCACACTGCCCTACCCTGTGCTCTGACCTCTTTCTCCCCTCTCTCTCCAGATGAAATCTCGCGTCTTGTGACGGCCGGCCGCCCAACAACCTGCCCGCTTGACCCTATTCCCTCCTCTCTTCTCCAGACCATTTCCGGAGACCTTCTCCCTTACCTCACCTCGCTCATCAACTCATCCCTGACTGCTGGCTACGTCCCTTCTGTCTTCAAGAGAGCGAGAGTTGCACCCCTTCTGAAAAAACCTACACTCGATCCCTCCGATGTCAACAACTACAGACCAGTATCCCTTCTTTCTTTTCTCTCCAAAACTCTCGAACGTGCCGTCCTTGGCCAGCTCTCCCGCTATCTCTCTCAGAATGACCTTCTTGATCCAAATCAGTCAGGTTTCAAGACTAGTCATTCAACTGAGACTGCTCTTCTCTGTATCACGGAGGCCCTCCGCACTGCTAAAGCTAACTCTCTCTCCTCTGCTCTCATCCTTGTAGACCTATCGGCTGCCTTCGATACTGTGAACCATCAGATCCTCCTCTCCACCCTCTCCGAGTTGGGCATCTCCGGCGCGGCCCACGCTTGGATTGCGTCCTACCTGACAGGTCGCTCCTACCAGGTGGCGTGGCGAGAATCTGTCTCCTCACCACGCGCTCTCACCACTGGCGTCCCCAGGGCTCTGTTCTAGGCCCTCTCCTATTCTCGCTATACACCAAGTCACTTGGCTCTGTCATAACCTCACATGGTCTCTCCTATCATTGCTATGCAGACGACACACAATTAATCTTCTCCTTTCCCCCTTCTGATGACCAGGTGGCGAATCGCATCTCTGCATGTCTGGCAGACATATCAGTGTGGATGACGGATCACCACCTCAAGCTGAACCTCGGCAAGACGGAGCTGCTCTTCCTCCCGGGGAAGGACTGCCCATTCCATGATCTCGCCATCACGGTTGACAACTCCATTGTGTCCTCCTCCCAGAGCGCTAAGAACCTTGGAGTGATCCTGGACAACACCCTGTCGTTCTCAACTAACATCAAGGCGGTGGCCCGTTCTTGTAGGTTCATGCTCTACAACATCCGCAGAGTACGACCCTGCCTCACACAGGAAGCAGCGCAGGTCCTAATCCAGGCACTTGTCATCTCCCGTCTGGATTACTGCAACTCGCTGTTGGCTGGGCTCCCTGCCTGTGCCATTAAACCCCTACAACTCATCCAGAACGCCGCAGCCCGTCTGGTGTTCAACCTTCCCAAGTTCTCTCACGTCACCCCGCTCCTCCGCTCTCTCCACTGGCTTCCAGTTGAAGCTCGCATCCGCTACAAGACCATGGTGCTTGCCTACGGAGCTGTGAGGGGAACGGCACCTCAGTACCTCCAGGCTCTGATCAGGCCCTACACCCAAACAAGGGCACTGCGTTCATCCACCTCTGGCCTGCTCGCCTCCCTACCACTGAGGAAGTACAGTTCCCGCGCAGCCCAGTCAAAACTGTTCGCTGCTCTTGCCCCCCAATGGTGGAACAAACTCCCTCACGACGCCAGGACAGCGGAGTCAATCACTACCTTCCGGAGACACCTGAAACCCCACCTCTTTCAGGAATACCTAGGATAGGATAAAGTAATCCTTCTCACCCCCCTTAAAAGATTTAGATGCACTATTGTAAAGTGGCTGTTCCACTGGATGTCTTAAGGTGAACGCACCAATTTGTAAGTCGCTCTGGATAAGAGCGTCTGCTAAATGACTTAAATGTAATGTAAATGTAATGTAAATTTCAGCCACACCCATTGCTGACAGGTGTATAAAATCGAGCACACAGTCATCTATTCTACATAAACAAACATTATCAGTAGAATTGCCCGTAGTGAAGACCTCAGGAGGCTGAAGAAATTTGGCTTGTCACCAAAAACACTCACAAACTTTTACAGATGCACAATCGAGAGCATCCTGTTGGGCTGTATCACCGCCTGGTACGGCAGCTGCTCCGCTAACAACCGTAAGGCTCTCCAGAGGGTAGTGAGGTCTGCACAACGCATCACCGGGGGCAAACTACCTGCCCCCCAGGACACCTACACCACCCGATGTCACAGGAAGGCCAAAAAGATCATCAAGGTTATATTACTTGTTAGATATTACTGCATGGTCAGAACTAGAAGCACAAGATTTTCACTACACTTGCATTAACATCTGCTAACCATGTGTATGTGACAAATACATTTTATTTTATTTGTTTGATTGCCTTGCGTAGTGAATAACTACACTGTTTATATTATGCCATATTACCAGTCACCTTGCCATGGTTAAATGTGGCGGTTCGCGCTTTCAGTTTTGCGCGAATGCTGCCATCTATCCAAGGCTACCATCTATCCCGAAGCGTGGATTCCGATTGGTCAGACCAGCGTTGAATAGTTCAAAGCATGGGTACTTCCTGTTTGAGTTTCTGTCTATGGGACGGGAAGAGCAAGATGGAGTCGTGGTCAGATTTTCTGAAAGGAGTGTGGGGGAGGGCCTTGTAAGCATTCCGGAAGTTTGAATAGCAATGGTCGAGAGTCTTAACAGCATGAGTAGTAGCATGAGTAGTACAGTCAATATGTTGATAGCACTTTGGCAGCCTAGTCCTCAGATTTGCTTTGTTAAAATCCCAGCTGCAGTAAATGCAGCCTCAGGATATGTGGTTTCCAGTTTGCATAAAGTCCAGTGAAGTTCTTTGAGGGCCATCGAGGTATCGGCTTGAGGTGGGATGTAAACGGCCGTGGCAATGACGGAAGATAATTCTCTTGGGAGATAATATGGTCGGTCTCACCTGAACTCCACTGACTCATGTACTACACAGACTCCTGAGCGACACTGACTCCTGTACTACACTGACTCCTGTGCTACACTGACTCCTGTGCTACACTGACTCCTCTACTACACTGACTCCTGTGCTACACTGACTCCTGTACTACACTGACTCCTCTACTACACTGACTCCTGTACTACACTGACTGCTGAGCTGCACTGACTCCTCTACTACACTGACTCCTGTACTACACTGACTCCTGTGCTACACTGACTCCTTTACTACACTGACTCCTGTACTACACTGACTCCTTTACTACACTGACTCCTTTACTACACTGACTCCTGTGCTACACTGACTCCTCTACTACACTGACTCCTGTACTACACTGACTCCTCTACTACACTGACTCCTGTGCTACACTGACTCCTGTACTACACTGACTCCTGTGCTACACTGACTCCTGTACTACACTGACTCCTGTGCTACACTGACTCCTGTACTACACTGACTCCTGAGCTACACTGACTCCTCTACTACACGGACTCCTTTACTACACTGACTCCTCTACTACACTGACTCCTCTACTACACTGACTCCTGTACTACACTGACTCCTTTACTACACTGACTCCTTTACTACACTGACTCCTGTGCTACACTGACTCCTCTACTACACTGACTCCTGAGCTACACTGACTCCTTTACTACACTGACTCCTCTACTACACTGACTCCTCTACTACACTGACTCCTGTACTACACTGACTCCTGTACTACACTGACTGCTGAGCTGCACTGACTCACCTGCTGAGGCAGGCTCCGCAGGTAAGAGGAGGTTCTGCATCTCCAACATCCTCACACTGCCGCCCCCCGAGCAAGACATCACCCCCCTGCAACACACACACACACCAGACCTGGGGTCAAATACTATTTCAAATGTAACAATTACTTTCACATACATTCAAAGTAAGTATTCAGATATATTTAAGTTGAAAAGACAAGTAGTTGAATAGTTTAATGTATTTGGAAATACACTTGCAAAGGATTTGAAATACTCAAATATACAGTCTCATATACACTCCCATGCATTTAACCCAGGTATTTCAAAACAGTATTTGAAAATCCTATCCTATTTGGTTGTTACAGATAACCATTCAAATAAAAATACTAAAATACACAGAAAAAGTATTTGAAATACTATGTACTCCAATACATTTGTCAATGTGGACATGGTCATCCTGAATATCACGACACACACAGAGGGAGAGGACATTAACTTTATTTAAAAACAGATACATGGACAATGCAAGTGTTAAAAAATAATACAGGAGCGCAACCATGGTTACTATACAGTTCTTAGGCAACTCCACCATGACACTTATTTCTTGGGAGACACAACACATTAAATCCCTTCATATATGAGATTAAAATGAATTCATAATAGGCAGAAAAGACAGTAAGCGTTTTCTTGAATCCAAAACGAAAATGAATATTTTAGCCAATCAGATAGTACTCCCTTCATTTCAAAATGTTTCCTCCCCTTTTGTCACCACTAAACCGTGACGCTGGAGTCTCTGTGTACATGAGGATAATGTCTGAATAGTGAATTATGAATGTCTATATCCTAACATTATCTCTGTGCTATTACCTGTGTCGTCGTGGCCCTGGCTCTGGCACTGCAGCCGGAAGTCTCTGCTCCACACACACGGCTCGTTGCCCCTGATACCGACTATTACCTGTGTCGTCGTGGCGCTGGCTCTGGCACTGCAGCCGGAAGTCTCTGCTCCACACACACGGCTCGTTGCCCCTGATACCGACTATTACCTGTGTCGTCGTGGCGCTGGCTCTGGCACTGCAGCCGGAAGTCTCTGCTCCACACACACGGCTCGTTGCCCCTGATACCGACACACGCACAACCACTCCAACAGACACTGACAGAGATAGAAGGATTTGCAGTATTAACACACACACACACACAATTATATCTCCAGCTAAATATAAACTGAACTGACGGTATCTATAGAAACAGTATGACAGAGAGTGAAAACGGTGGGCGAAAGATACAGAACAAACAAGGACATGTTATTGTTATCACCCACAGCATTGTTTCCCCTAGCAACCCCCTCTATAAAAATGAACAATCAAGGCTGGCAACACCAAAACGTTCATCACTTTCTTTTGAAATTACCATATATTTTCAACATGACATGGTAATTACATAAGATACACTACATTACCAAAAGTAATGCTCGTCGAACATCTCATTCCAAAATCATGGGCATTATTATGGAGTTGGTCCCACCTTTGCTGCTATAACAGCCTCTACTTCTGGGAAGGCTTTCCACTAGATGTTGGAACATTGCCGCTGGGACTTGCTTCCATTCAGCCACAAGAGCATTAGTGAAGTCGGGCATTGATGTTGGGCGATTAGGCCAACTCATCCCAAAGGTATTCGATGGGGTTGAGGTCAGGGCTCTGTGCAGGCCAGTCAAGTTCTTCCACACTGATCTTGACAAACTATTTATGTATGGACCTCACTTTGTGCATGGGGGCATTGTCATGCTGAAACAGGAAAGGCCTTCCCCAAACGGTTGCCACAAAGTTGGAAGCATAGCATTGTTTAGAATGTTTTTGTATGCTGTAGCATTAACAATTCCCTTAACTGTAAGTAACTAAGGGGTCTGAAATGAAAAACAGCAGCAGACCATTATTCCTCCTCCACCAAACTTTACAGTTGACACTATGCATTCAGGCAGGTAGAATTCTCCTGGCATCCACCAAACCCAGATTCATCTGTCAGACTGCCAGATGATGAAGCGTGATTCATCACTCCAGAGAACGCTAACCACTGCTCCAGAGTCCAATGGCAGTGAGCTTTACACCACTCCAGCTGATCCTTGGCATTGGGCATGGTGATCTTAGGCTTGTGTGTGGCTGCTTGGCCATGGAAACCCAACCCAAACCCTCCCTAACCCAGACGACGCTAGGCCAATTGTGCGTCGTCCCACGGACCTCCCGGTCGCGGCCGTCTGCGATAGAACCTGGGCACGAACCCAGAGTCTCTGGTGGCACAGCTAGCGCTGCGTTGCAGTGCCCTAGACCACTGCACCACCCGGGAGGCATAAGAATATTTTTAAGATAAATACACAGCGTAGAGGACGAGAGTACTAAAAACTAAATAGAGTACTAATGGTCAATAGGGAATTGTCAATGTAAATAGGAGTTGGTTTTCAGTTCAACAGCTGTTTAGAATCTGTGGAATGTCAGTCCTGAACTTAGAGCTACGTGTGCTACGTTCTGTACAATGAGTCTGGAGCAGGATACTTGTTATTTGGCCAAGGACTTCTGATTGGTCAACCACAGGCTAGGGTGGGGGGTTATAAATTAGATCCTGTTGCTTTGTTCTGTGGAGAAAAGCTGAGGACAGGGGAGACTGAACATCTACCTCCCAGCATAACATCTATGATTTGCTTTGGGGTTTGTGCTATTGAAGAATAACATCAACTGCTAGCATAGCCAACATATTCATTCTTCGCCTATTCCTCTTTGATTTAGAAGATACTATTGCGCAAAGAACTTGCTGATTTAAGCCTCCACCAGTACTGGTATCAGGTTGTATTAGCTAGCTACGTTTGCTCTGACTCAGCTAACTAGCCAGCTAACTAGCGATCAGCATTAGTGGCTAACACGATTTTGCTTAACTTGCTAAGGAAATGCAAACTAGCTGTTTGCAGATGTAAGAAACACAAACTAATATTGAAATTATAGAACATTTGTGGATTTATATTAACATCAAAGTGGAAACAACATCATTGTCATCACCATTGTTGCATGTGCTGCATTGACCATGCAGACTGAACGAAAGTGTCTCGTAGTCAAGCAACAACAAATGCGCTCCTCGAGTGACAGGGGGTGGGACTAGGTCTATGTGGAAAGCGGCATGGAGAGAGAGAGAGCCGAGACGGATAGCTCAAGTAGCGGAGTAAACTATAAAAATGGATGTTACACACGGCGTATCACATTTAACAAACCCAACATTCAAATACCTTTATAGAAGGTAAATTAAAACCCAAACCGGTCCGGGCATAAATAACGTTACATAGTAAAATACGGTATACCGCCCAGCCCTACAGACACGTCGCCGAGACCGATGTCTTGCTTCCGGACAGGCTAAAAACATTCTTTGCACGCTTTGAGGATAACACAGTGCCACCGACATGGCCCTCTACCAAGGACTATGTGCTCTCCTTCTCTGTGGCCGAAGTCAGTAAAACATTAACACGTGTTAACCCTGGCAAGGCTGCCGGCCCAGACCAGCTGGCTGGGGTGTTTACGGGCATATTCAATCTCTCCCTATCCCAGTCTGCTGTCCCCACATGCTTCAAGATGACCACCATTGTTCCTGTTTCCAAGAAGGCAAAGGTAACTGGACTTAATGACTCACCTCTGTCATCATGAAGTGCTTTGAGAGACTAGTCAAGGATCATATCACCTCTACCTTACCTGCCACCCTAGACCCACTTCAATTTGCTTACCGCCCCAATAGATCCACAGACGATGCAATCACCATCACACTGCACACTGCCCTATTCTATCTGGACAAGAAGAATACCTATGGAAGAATGCTGTTTATTGACTATAGCTCAACATTCAACACCATAGTATCCTCCAAGCTCAGGGTCTGAACCCCGCTCTGTGCAACTGGGTCCTGGACTTCCTGACGGGCCGCCCCCAGGTGGTGAAGGTAGGAAACATCACCTCCGCTGATCCTCAACACTGGGGCCCCACATTGGTGTGTGCTCAGCCCCCTCCTGTACTCCCTGTTCACCTATGACTACATAGCCAAGCACGCCTCCAACTCAATCATCAAGTTTGCAGAAGACACAACAGTAGTAGGCTTGATTACCAACGATGATGAGACAGCCTACAGGGAGGAGGTATGGGCTCTGGGATTGTGGTGCCTGGAAAACAACCTCTCACTCAACGTCACCAAAACAAAGGAGATGATCGTGGAGATGATTGAAACAGAAGAGGGTGCACCCCCCTATCTACATCAACAGGACCGCAGTGGAGAAGGTGGAAAGCTTCAAGTTCCTTGGTGTACACATCATTGACAAACTGAAATGGTCCACCCACACAGACAGTGTGGTGAAGAAGGCGCAGCAGAACCTCTTCAACCTCAGGAGGCTAAAGAAATTTGACTTGTCACCTATAACCCTCACAAACTTTTACAGATGCACAATTGAAAGCATCCTGTCGGACTGTATCACCGCCTGGTACGGCAACTGCACCGCCCGCAACCGCAAGGCTCTCCAGAGGGTAGTGTGGACTGCCCAATGCATACCGGGGGCAAGCTACCTGCCCTCCAGGACACCTACAGCACCCGATGTCACAGGAAGGCCAAGAAGGCCAAAAAGATCATCAAGGACATCAACCTTCTGTCATCCAGAAGGTGAGGTCAGTACAGGTGCATCAAAGCTGGGACCGAGGGACTGAAAAACAGCTTCTATCTCAAGGCCATCAGACTGTTAAACAGCCATCACTAGCACATTAGAGTTTGCTGCCTATAGGCATAGACTAGAAATCGCTGGCCACTTTAAGGAATGGAACACTAGTCACTTTAATAATGTTTACATATCTTGCATTACTCATCTCATATGTATATACTGTTTTCTATACTATTCTACGGTATCTTAGTCCGTTCCGCTCTGACATCGCTTGTCCATGTGTATGTAGTCTAAATTCATTCCTACATAGATGTGTGTGTATTGGGTATATGTTGTGTAATTTGTTTGATATTACTGCACTGTCGGAGCTAGAAGCAGAAGCATTTGATTTGATTTGAGTCAGTGTAGTTCAGGTGAGTCAGTGTAGTTCAGGTGAGTCAGTGTAGTTCAGGTGAGTCAGTGTAGTTCAGGTGAGTCAGTGTAGTCCAGGTGAGTCAGTGTAGTTCAGGTGAGTCAGTGCAGTACAGGTGAGTCAGTGTAGTTCAGGTGAGTCAGTGCAGTACAGGAGTCAGTTTAGTTCAGGTGAGTCAGTGTAGTTCAGGTGAGTCAGTGCAGTACAGGAGTCAGTGCAGTTCAGGTGAGTCAGTGCAGTTCAGGTGAGTCAGTGGAGTTCAGGTGAGTCAGAGCAGTACAGGAGTGTGTGCAGTACATGGGTCAGTGTAGTTCAGGTGAGTCAGTGGAGTTCAGGTGAGTCAGTGGAGTTCAGGTGAGTCAGAGCAGTACAGGAGTGTGTGCAGTACATGGGTCAGTGGAGTTCAGGTGAGTCAGAGTAGTACAGGAGTCAGTGTATGTCAGTGGAGTGGTGTGATCAGAGGGGCTCTTGGTGAGACAGATTACAGCAGTGACGTCGCTAGGCTTCTACTAATGCTACACAGCTGTTTCCTGGCTTTGAAGGGGATTGAAACGCTCCTCTGAGACTGGGCTGTAGACACTCTCACTCTCGCTCTTGATCTCACTCTCTTTCTCTTTCCCTCGCTCTCGTTCTCTCTTTATTTCTCTCTGCCTCTCTTTCTCGTTCTTTTCATCCATCACCTCACCACCGCTCAGAGTCCGTCATTGTGATGCCTCCTTCTTGAAGCGCTCTCATCAGTCAACACACGCACGCACGCATGCACACAGTTTAAACACTCACATTTACGCTCTCAGCCAAATCACATTTCCTGAGTTGGCTTTTCTTTTTGCACTTCCACTATAATTTACATTCAGCGTCACTCCGTCAAGGGAAACATATTATTATTTCTGACAAAGATATCTACATATATTTCAGGATTTTTGTATCCCTGGAAATAATCAGAATTCATGTAAACATGACAGTTTTGAAATCATAACTTGTCCCCCCAAAAAGTGGTCTCTTGGCACAATTTACCCTGGGTATGGGGTAGTTGAGGCACGGGACAGGTATGTTAAGCTGCCTACAAATTTCTGTACTGAATTAAATATTACCTTTTTAAAACTATGCCTGTCTCTATTTCCCAAACAGAAAACAACACAATCACAATGACTTTTTTTAGTCTTTTAATAATTTTACGCGTCTTTTAAGACAAGGCTAGACACCTAACAAACACGTGTAACATAGGCCAGGCCCCGTCGTTAACTCATATCCCAGCGATAATGTCTTGCATTGCACCGGGGAAGAAAGCACTTCAATTTGCTCAACTAGCCATTGGCTCAATCATTGGCTCAACTTACCCCAAGGAGACCCCAACTGATCTCCTTTAGAAACAAGAACCATGAATCGTCTAACACAATAAATTAATTTGACTTGGTGAATATCCGTCTTTTGGACCTAACTTGCTTACCACTATTTTTCATGTTGGTTCTCCCTTCACGGACTCCATACAATTATGACCTCTTCTTAGAAACAAGGGTGGGTTAATTGACCCCACTCTCCCCCCTAATAAAGAAGGGGAAAATACTGTTTTGGTCCTTTTTGGATTTTTATGGCCTTTTTCATTATCCATATTAAGATAAATGCCGTACAGGTATGATGGCCATAATGTAATGAACCAGGTGTTAAGGTTTTAAAGAGGGGTGGATTGTATTTAAATGTCCATAAGTGTTCTTATGTTGTTGGTTTCTAGTGTGGTCATCTGATCACTGTCTCTGAGGTAAATGGATGTGTAATGCCTGTTTGATCCGTCTAGTGACTGTGTGATGTGACTGGTATTTCTTACACATGTTTGTTGGCTCAGTGATTTTACAACTGAAATTGTGTGCATTCCAAGTCTCCAATTTGAATTTGATGTGCTTGTTTAATCTGATGTCCTCAAAGCCTACATCGTCAAGTTGGCCACATTTATTTGCCAAATGTCTGTATGGTTATTTGAACAACTTGCAAACCCTCTCTGGCTTGTTTTTTAAAGCCTCAAATGAATGTCACAAATTAAAGAAACAACTGTATTTTTTAAAATACTTTTATTGTTTCTCACATATACATTTTAAAATAAGTGTCGACAATCAACAACAAAAGAAGACATCCTTTGACACAGGCCCAAAAAAAAAAGATATTATATCTACCCAACCCCTTCCAGGATCCAAGCAGAATAGCTTCTCATTGGGCACAGTTGTCATTTCAACATCTAGTTTGGATTTACACTTTGATTGTGACGTCAACTGTAGTGAATTCAACGTAATAATATATATATATATATTTTTTTTAATGTCATCATGTCATTGAATTTAGGTTAAAAAAAAGTTTTTAAAAAACCCGAATATAATTCCCTTACGTTGATGACTTTTTGCAAATCCAATCAGTTTTCCACGGTTGATTCAACATCATATTTTTTTCAAATCTATCTGATGATGTGGAAACAACGTTGATGCAACTAGTTTCTGCCCGGTGGGTTGATACACAACTAAACCATCAAGTCCTTCAAAAATACATAAAACATTTCTACAGTATTTTACGTTTGCCTTTTCACAGCCAATAACCACAAAATAAAGCTTATATACATGAATGCTTGCAGAATATCTGTTGGTTGTTCTGCTTGGAAACAATAGAAAATAAAGGGATTGGCACGTTCTCCATACACACAGAGTCTCTGACCAATGACAGAGCCGGGTTAAAATGACATCACAGTAGATGCCACGCCCTGCTCTCACAGCAGAAACTGTTCGTCTTTTGAGAGTTCAAAGAAAGGAAAGGATGACAAGCATGTGGTTGTGACATCAGATCTGACCAAAACTCGCTTGACAACAAACAGAAACAATAATTAATTGAAAATAGATCAGGCTCAATAGAAAACAGTCCATGGGAGACTAGATAGTGGGTTGTTTACAGTGTCCTATAGCAGTGAAACTAGCATAGCCTTGACTGAGTGAGTTAAGGCGTTTGTCTTACCATGTTCTGAAACTAGCACACAGTCATTATCAAACACAAGTTTCTCTCCATAATACTTGTAGTATTCACCAGTATCAAATGACACCCTATGCCCACATAGCACACTTCTTCTTTATCACTACATAGGGAATATGGTGCCATTTGGAACAATAAATACAGGTTAAAATAGTAAGGTTAAGTACTCTATGGCTTAGTCCGGTGTCTTTGTTCAGCTGCTCGCGAACACAAACGAACCACATGAAGACAAACAAACCATTTGAAGCCTGAACCCTGTTTTAGAGGAGAGGGTCAAAGTAAGGCACCTTAAAGAAGATCCCTGTGCCTTTGGTTAAATACGTACACCAGTTTTGATTTTGTTGGTTGAATTTACACACATGCACGCACACGCAAACACCTACTTTAAACTCAAAGCGTATCACCCATTCACAGCACTTCTGACCCTGCCTTGTATGGCAGCTGCTGTTGCGCAAGGAAATGAACTGAAACTGCATTCCCCACTGCCAACCACTGGAGGGAGACAACTACACAGTAATGTGATTCTAGATGACAAGAGAACGAAATGGATGGACAGCATGTTTAATGATAGTGACATTTGAAATCATATTTTAATAGCAGTCTAGCCTGAGTTGAAAACTGAACCAAACCGAACCAAGTAGCAGTAGAGTGTGCTGGGAGCGGAAAGTGCTATTTTCCCAGAGAGGATCCAAAGACAGGGTCAATCTAAAATAACCCCATATACCCTTGATAGTGCACTACTTTTGATAAGAGTAGTGAAACACAGTGCACTATATAGGCAATCGAGTGTATTTAAGATGCAACTGTTTAAGCCCCAAGAGCTACGTGTGCCAGTCTTCCACCACATAAATATCTGTCCCAAAAGTAGGGCACTACATAGGGAATAGGGTGTAATTCGAGCCAGGACCAGCCGAGTATTTCATGCTGTCTGTCCCATGGTGGTTTCATCAGGCTCTTGTGAGGCGGCTCTCTGCTCAGACCACACTACCATGCTACTTCACAACGGACCAGCAACACATTACTGGGAGGCAGGAGGGACAAAAAGCAGTTGGAAAATGAAACGCACTCCTACTATTGCACTGTACACCACAGAACAACTGAAATGTTAGAAATCACAGAGTTGTGCTTTGGAATAGCCTTTTGCTTAGCCAATCCTAATTAGTTCCCTTCGTATTTGGAGATTGCAATTAGCTACAGTATGTGTCCACTTCAATGTGCCTTTGATGTTTAAATGAATGTACTGTTTCACTGGAGCTTTATGACCCATTTAAAGTAATGAATTAGGACTAGCTTCAATACAAGCTGTCATAAAACAGTACACTAGCCTTACTGTCGCTCAGATAATTCACTGCTGTGGCTTCTAAGTTGTAAAGATCAACTGTACTTAATATATACTGCTGTTTTTTCCCCCCACTTGTTGCTAATAGAGTTAGAATACTGTTCTAATGCTGTTCCCACTAAGCCCCAGTGTTCTCTTTTAAGAGCCATGTCTGGAGCTGAGTTCCAGAGGGGGCAGAGTGAGGGCTGGTTCTAGCCCCAGGGGGGGAGCATGGTGGTGGGCGAGCTGCCCGTGAGGCCTGGCTCTCTGAGCAAAGCTCTGGTTTTCCCCCGTAGAGAGAGATATTACAGCAGTCAGTTCAGCTGGACTCTGCTCTGTAAACCTCCCAGGTATGGAGCGAACACAGACCGCTGACTGCTCTGGGTCTGCTGCCAAATACACACACGCACACACACACACACACACACACACACACATACACACATATACACACACACATATACACACACACACACACACACACACACACACACACACACACACACACACACACACACACACACACACACACACCTCTGTTTTACTCCGCCTAACTGGGCTTATCAGAGCTCAATATTACCTAATACTTCCATCTGGAGAGAGAACAAGGAGAGCTAAGTTACAGTTTTATAAGTTGGCTGTGTGTGTGTGTGTGTGTGTGTGATTCAGGGAACAGGTTTCTCTCTACATACTTTAGTTCTGTGCTCTCTCCTCTTTTATTCCTGGTACAGTAGAAGCAGTTCATGTGTCAGCAAACCTTTGGTACCCACATCACCACACACTACCGTAGGGACTAAGCAAGGACGGACAGAAATCAGAGGTACGACAAACAACAGCAGACACTTGCCTGAGATAAAAGAAACGGATATAGAACACAGACAACATCACAGGGAAAAAAATAAAAGATGTGAGAAAGTGACACGTTTTTTTGAGCTGCTAAAGTGCGGTTGGTTGGGATAGATTGTCAGGAGGGCTGTAGAGTCACATTAGGGGCCCAAGAGGAACCACAGATGGGTCGTAAGAGGCTGGAGAGTCTCAGTGGGCAATTCTCAAATGTCCCCCTATTCGCTATGTAGTGCACTACTTATGACCAGAGGCCCCCCCCCATGCTAAATTTGCCATGGGGCATCGTAATGATTCTGTTTGAAATCAGTTTGAAGTAACATCCGATAACTAGGGATGGGAAAGATGTCTGCACAGAAGGAGAGCACTATATGGGGAGTTGGGGTGTAATTTGTCAGCCGGTATGTCAGTCCCCTGGTCTCTTCTGAGGGCTCCAAGCTGCAGACTCCGAGGTCTACAGACTCTTGAGGTCTACAGTCCATTGTGTGTGGAGCTGGGTAGAATCATCGTGGGATGGGCTTAATACCAGCGCCAGGCTACATTCGCTGTCTCCCTCAGCCCAATGAGAGGGAGGGATGGAGGGATAAGGGGAGAGAGAGGGAGGGATGGAGGGGTCACGGAGGAGGGGCCGGCCGCAGGCTCTTGCACTTTATGTCGTCCAGACCCTTCCAGTATTTGTAGTTCTCCGACAGGTGCTCCATGAGGCCAGGTAGACTGGCGAAGGCTGGGGGGGGGGGGGACAGAGGAGAGTTTGAGGTTAACGCACACAAACACATGCGCCAGCGGAAATGACAGCTGGTGCGACTGGGTCTCAGGCAGCGTGTGTGTCTGTTGTTTACTTCCTAGTTTCCGACTCATTTGTTACCCCTCTGCATGAACCTGACCTGGCAACCACCCGGCAATAGCCCAGGTCTGACCCTGATTCATTAAAACCTGCTGTGTGAGTGCATATGTGCGATATGATTGTGTGTGTGTGTGTGTGTGTGTCACAAAACTGAAGCACAAAGGCTGCGTTTAGAACAGGCAAGTCCAATTCTGATATTTTTCCCACTAATTGGTCGTTTGACCAATCACGTCAGGTCTTTTTACAACAGATCTTTTTCACAGCTGATCTGATTGGCCAAAGATCCGAATTGGGCTGCCTGTCTAAACGCAGCCTTTGTGCTTCTGCGTGTGTGAATGTGTGCACTTTATGTGTACTTGTGTGTATGTGTGTGTGTCTGTGCTAGTGAGTGTGTCTACAGTAGGTCCTGCTTCACTGCGTTTTGACTTAACCCCTCCGGCCCCCGGATACCCCCCTAGTCCCAGTGGCCTCTAGGAACTTTTCCGTGACATCAGCAGTTTTATTGAATTTAAACACGTGTTCTCTTCTCTGGTGGAGGGGGTGACCTCCAGCAACACCCCAACGTCAGAGGGAACGGTGAAATGGGGAATAACTGTATACTATCCTCTTTTGACCCCTCCCTCTCTCCTTCCTCTGGCCTACTGTGCTCCACTGTGACGTAAGAAGGAAGACTCTACCTCTTTTACAGGGATGGAGGGAATAGAAGAGAGGAGGGAAGGCATGGGAAAGTTCTATTCCATATTTCCTCCCCCCTCCCTGTGGGTCCTGTGTTTGTGTGTGTGTGTGTGTGTGTGTGTGCGCGCGTGTGTGTGTTCTTACCATCCCAAGCGTCAAACATGTCTGTGATGAAGTAGTCTATGAAGGAGATCTGAGACTTAGGGATACTACAGGTGTTCCTGTCAAAGACAGGCATGACCACCGGTAGACCCTGTCTCTTCTCCTCATCAGTCTGAAATATAAGGATAGATTCACACACAGGTTAACACCCACACACATATACTGCAGTATAAAAGAGATATGTACACAGTCGCACCACATACGGATGTATTTTTCCAAATACTTGTGGATACATTTGCTAAAAATGGATGTAATACCTGACAATGTTCCAGAAAGGCATGGCATCTAGTCTACAGCGTGGCCAAAGTGTTTCCTAATTTGGCTCCTTAAATGAACAAACTTTACATATTGATTGACGGAGATTGTTTTTTGCGGGACCACCAAGCCAAAACTGTGATATCATTTAAATTGTGATGGTGAGTAAAAAATGTCAAACTAAGGATTTGACAAAAATGTTACATTCTGTCATGAAGAGCACAAGTTCTCAAAAAAGTAAGTGCCTCTCTTCTGCTGAATTAAATAATGAAACAAATCCACTGCCCACGGTCGGGCACTGGGCTGTTTTTATTATTCCTGTTCTTATTTAAACAAAAACTACACATCCTACAACGCTCCGGAATATGTCCAAATGTAGGTCTAGGACCTGTGCTTCCAATGAGTGGTATTATATGTCTCTAGAGTGGATGGCTAGCGGTGTTATGTTGAGTAAATAACCAAGTGAATTTGCCACATCTGGGAAAAATCCACTTGAACGGTCCTCCAACTGGTAATTACTAGTTAAATCAGCCATGAATCCCCTTGTGACAGGGAATGGAAGCTGTTGTGTGCAACAGGGAGGGGCAATTTAATGTAAGATTCACACACATATTTCGGTTGGTAAAGCGTTCCTAGCTTGTCTATCTAGGGGTAACAGGGTGGACAATGAGGGACAGACAGAAATGAATCACTAATCACCATGAAATAAATAATCATCTTCGTAAATAACTTGGTCAAAGCAACAAAATAACTTGGTCTTTACAATGATGGCGAACACTTGGGAGTGGATTAGTGGGGGGGGGGGGGATTAGTGGGTTAAAATCTTCCCTAGAAGTCACAAAGTCAAGTCTTTTTTTTTTCATAATGACAATCAGAGTTAATGAATTCTCCATGTGGTCTATGTTAAAGGGCATTTCATTTCATATGACATATTGCGCTCAATTTCCACTTAACACCCTCATTTTGTGGAATGACCCAATACATATATAGTGTTCTGCTCATTGGACGTTGGTTGGACCACTCTCCCAAAGTTTGTTTGTTGATCTGTCATATGGACAATGAAAGACGTGGAGTCACTTACATGATTGATCATGTATCATGTTTGTTGTCATTTCCGTAGTCATTTAAATGCACGTTAGTGTTTTTAGTATGCTTTTGGTATGCTTTAAATACAATACAAATGCATTTTGACAAAATATATTGTAGCGGCCGCAGCCTATTAGAACAGGGTTTGTTAAACTATAGTTTGGGGACCCAAAGTGAGCCCTGAGCATGTGAACAGTGGATCGTCAGTTATGAGTAAAACATTTATAATGACGCACTATTTCTTCTTAGTTTGGGTCATTTGAGGACAATACATTTCACATTTGGGTCTTGAGCTATTTGCCATACATTTAAATAAAAAAATATATCTCTTACAAATACATTTAAATGCATGTTGGAATATATTTAACAAAACATTTCCAATTACATTTAAAAATATATCAATAAATACTTGTAAAAAGAATCATTCGATTTTCCAAAGCATTTAACATATATTGTGAAAAACATTTTATATACGATTATATATACATTTTAAATACATTCTGTAATACATGTTGAATGTATAAAAAAATAAGTATAAAAATACAAGTATCCTAAGTTTTTTATTGAAAATATATTACAAAAAAAGATATATGTATGGGACAACACAAATGCATTTCCCACACTGTACTGTATACCACCAGACAGACAGACAGTGATAGAGGCAGAAAGAGAAAGGGAGAAAAGGTCGGGAACAGATCTATTGGTGCACACAGATAGCTAAGTAGACAGTTGTTAAGGTCAGGATTGCCAGCTGCAGACACTGTCCTACAGCAGGAGAAAGGTCAAACCTGCTAATGACATACTATGACACCCTCTCCCGCCTTTCTTAGAGTTTTGAGCCGGGTTAAAACCACTCTGAACACAGCTGATTTTAGCTGAAGTTTTGGTTAGGAGTACTACGACCTGCCTCCAAAACCATTTTGAATAGAAAATCTTTTTGTACACTTTTTTATACACACACTGCCCACTCACCTGTGCGAAGTACTCCTCTGAGATGCGTCCGGCCCATTCTATGCAGAGCTCCAGGGGTCTGCAGGGGTTGGCCACGTCAGCACATTTTATCATCATCCTCTTGATCAGCAGCCGGTTCTCTGGGCTGTTCCTGATACTGGCTGGGCCCTCGCTGTCACTGCCTTCACTCTTGTTACAGAGAAACACACACAGACAAGGTCAGAAACGCACACAGACAGGGTCAGAGACACAAACACACACGCAGACACACACATATGGATGCTTATCTTTCATTTGACACTACATTGGATAGGCTCCTATGAACTTCACACGGTGGTGCTCATGGGTCCATTTATGTGGAACTGGCTGTGTGTGTGAATGTCCACTGATTGTACAAAACCTTAGGAACACCTGCTCTTTCCATGACATAGACTGATCAGGTGAATCCGGGTGAAAGCTATGATCCCCTATCGATGTCACCTGTTAAATCCACTTCAGTTAGTGTAGATGAAGGGGCGGAGACGGGCTAAACAAGGATTTTTAAGCCTTTAGACAAGTGAGACATAGATGGTGTATGTGTGCCATTCAGAGGGTAAATGGGCAAGACTAAAGATTGAAGTGCCTTTGAACGGGGTATGGTAGTAGGTGCCAGGCACACCGGTTTGAGTGTGTCAAGAACTGCAAAGCTGCTGGGGTTTTCACGCTCAACAGTTTGCCGTGTGCGTCAAGAATGTTCCACCACCCAAAGGACATCCAGCCAACTTGACACAACAGTGGGAAGCATTGGAGTCAACATGGGCCAGCATCCCCGTGGAACGCTTTCGACACCTTGTAGAGTCCATGCCCCGACGAATTGAGGATGTTCTGAGGGCAAAAGGGAGGAGGGGGGCCTTCTTAATGTTTTGTACACTTAGTGTATATAGTTATACATAACAATGGCCTGAGCCTTGAAGTTGCACAACTCACAAAGGATTTTGTTGCTTTGTGATATTATATTTTAAGTAAGTGGTAGAGCTGAGATGGAATCAGGCTAGACACGCTGCTTGCCCACAAGGGCCATGGTTACTAATATCAGATAGGGCTTCAAACTGGAGTCACATGCTCTGAATACAACTATTTTCCACTAGAACAGTTCATTGATAAATGTCAAAATACTTAGCCTGTTATTCCCATTCTCTCCTTAATGCTTATGATATATACACTACCGTTCAAAAGTTTGGGGTCACTTAGAAATGTCCTTGTTTTTGAAAGAAAAGCAAATTTTTTGGTCCATTAAAATAACATCAGATTGATCAGAAATACAGTGTAGACATTGTTAATGTTGTAAATAACTATGTAGCTGGAAACGGCTGATTTTCTATGGAATATCTACATAGGCCCATTATCAGCAACCATCACTCCTGTGTTCCATTGGCATGTTGTGTTAGCTTAACCAAGTTTATCATTTTAAAGGCTAATTGATCATTAGAAAACCCTTTTGCAATTATGTTAGCACAGCTGAAAACTGTTGTCCTGATTAAAGAAGCAATAAAACTGGCCTTCTTTAGACTAGTTGAGTATCTGGAACATCAGCATTTGTGGGTTCGATTACAGGCTCAAAATGGCCAGAAACAAATAACTTTCTTCTGAAGCTCGTCAGTCTATTCTTGTTCTGAGAAATGAAGGCTATTCCATATGAGAAATTGCCAAGAAACTGAAGATCTTGTACAACGCTGTGTACTCCCTTCACAGAACAGCGCAAACTGGCTCTAACCAGAATAGAAAGAGGAGTGGGAGGCCCCGGTGCACAACTGAGCAAGAGGACAAGAACATTAAAATGTCTAGTTTGAGAAACAGATGCCTCACAAGTCCTCAACTGGCAGCTTCATTAAATAAAACACCCGTCTCAACGTCAGCAGTGAAGAGGCGACTCCTGGATTATGGCCTTCTAGGCAGAGTTACAAAGAAAAGGCCATATCTCAGACTGGCCAATAAAAAGAAAAGATTAAGATGGGCAAAAGAACACAGACACTGGACAGAGGAAAATTGGAAAAAAAGTTTGAGGTGTTCGGATCACAAAGAAGAACATTTGTGAGACGCAGACAAAATGAAAGGAGTGCTTGACGCCATCTGTCAAGCATGGTGGAGGCAATGTGATGGTCTGGGGGTGCTTTGGTGGTGGTAAAGTGAGAGATTTGTACAGGGTAAAAGGGATCTTGAAGAAGGAAGGCTATCACTCCATGTGGACAGTGCTTAACTTGAGCCAATTTCCTCCTACAACAGGACAATGACCCAAAGCAGAGCTCCAAACTATGCAATAACTATTTAGGGAAGAAGCAGTCAGCTGGTGTTCTGTCTATAATGGAGTGGCCAGCACAGTCACCGGATCTCAACCCTATTGAGCTCAACCCTATCCAACTTGTGGAAGGTGCTTCAGGAAGCATGGGGTGAAATCTCTTCAGATTACCAAATAAACAACTAGAATGCCAAAGGTCTGCAAAGCTGTAATTGATGCAAATTGAGGATTCTTTGAAAAAAAGCAAAGTTTGAAGGACACAATTATTATTTAAATTAAAAATCATTTATCTATAAGTCTTGACTATATTTCTTATTCATTTTGCAACTGTTTTCATGTATGTTTTCATGGAAAACAAGGACATTTCTAAGTGACACAACTTTTTAATGGTAGTGTATATATATATATATATATAATTTCCTAAACATACATACATACATACATACATACATACATACATACATACATACATACATACATACATACAGTGGGGGAAAAAAAGTATTTAGTCAGCCACCAATTGTGCAAGTTCTCCCACTTAAAAAGATGAGAGAGGCCTGTAATTTTCATCATAGGTACACGACAAAATGAGAGAAAACCATTCCAGAAAATCACATTGTAGGATTTTTAATGAACTTATTTGCAAATTATGGTGGAAAATAAGTATTTGGTCAATAACAAAAGTTCATCTCAATACTTTGTTATATACCCTTTGTTGGCAATGACAGAAGTCAAACATTTTATGTAAGTCTTCACAAGGTTGTCACACATTGTTGCTGGTATTTTGGCCCATTCCTCCATGCAGATCTCCTCTAGAGCAGTGATGTTTTGGGGCTGTTGCTGGGCAACACAGACTTTCAACTCCCTCCAAAGATTTTCTATGGGGCTGAGATCTGGAGACTGGCTAGGCCACTCCAGGACCTTGAAATTCTTCTTACGAAGCCACTCCTTCATTACACGGGCGGTGTGTTTGGGATCATTGTCATGCTGAAAGACCCAGCCACATTTCATCTTCAATGCCCTTGCTGATGGAAGGAGGTTTTCACTCAAAATCTCACAATACATTGTTGTCATTGCAGGCAATCTCAACGCTGTGCTTTACAGGGAAGACATCCTCCTCCCTCATGTGGTACCCTTCCTGCAGGTTCATCCTGACATGACCCTCCAGCATGACAATGCCACCAGCCATACTGCTCGTTCTGTGTGTGATTTCCTGCAAGACAGGAATGTCAGTGTTCTGCCATGGCCAGCGAAGAGTCCGGATCTCAATCCCATTGAGTACGTCTGGGACCTGTTGGATCAGAGGGTGAGGGCTAGGGCCATTCCCCCCAGAAATGTCCAGAAACTTGCAGGTGCCTTGGTGGAAGAGTGGGGTAACATCTCACAGCAAGAACTGGCAAATCTGGTACAGTCCATGAGGAGGAGATGCACTGCAGTACTTAATGCAGCTGGTGGCCACACCAGATACTGACTGTTACTTTTGATTTATTTTGACACCCCCTTTGTTCAGGGACACATTATTCCATTTCTGTTAGTCGCATGTCTGTGGAACTTGTTCAGTTTATGTCTCAGTTGTTGAATCTTGTTATGTTCATACAAATATTTACACATGGACTTGGTTGGCTGAAAATAAATGCAGTTGACAGCGAGAGGACGTTTATTTTTTTGCTGAGTTTATACGTATATATATTAGTATTTTCCATTCCCACACCACAATGAGCAGATGTTAATGACTTTATTATGTAATAATAAACTGCACACGGACGCTAACACACACACACACACAAACACACACATACACAGAGAAGGGTGTGTGTCTTACGTTTGAGCTGGACTCCTCGATGGCAGCCATTGGTTTGTTGATGCTGTTGGCAAACTTGTTGACGTGTTCAAAATGGCGGGTCATCTCTGTAGCCAGCACCATGTCAATGATGGCCTGCCTCAATGTCCGGAACTGAGTCCTAATATAAACACACACACAGAGAGGGGGGGTTACAGGATCAGGATAATCAACTGTCCTCAATGTTTTCCAATAAGTTCTGGGTTCATACACATCTAGAAGTGAATCACATCACATGATTTGTTCCAGGGTCCATATCTGTCGCCAGTGGTTACGTGATCCCTCTTATGGCATAGAGGAAGAGGCATGTCAATTCATTCTTCTGACAAGGACATGGCCTCTGGTTTGGAATTCTACTGTGGAAACACTTTAGGCTTCAGGTGGAAACCACCTTTTACTTTCCTAAACTCTATGTGACTCTAGCCTGGTCCCAGATCTGTTTGTGCTGTCTTGCCAACTCTTATGGTCATTGACATGACATTGACCATAGGAGTTGGCAAGACAGCACAAAGGTATGGAAGACAGCACAAACAGATATGGGATTGGGCTAGGCTATTGATGTTCTTGAAGATGTTGCTCTAAACTCCGTGTGACTGTACCTGTCGATGTTCTTGAAGATGTTGCTCTTGCTGTCCCTGACGGTGAGTTGGAAGGCGAGGGCCGCGTGGTGACTCTCTAACACAGCCGTGTCATTGTACAGGATGGCCAGCTCACTTCCTGCATTGCACAGGAAGCTGTTGGTCCTCCCCGGGTGGTCCACGTCATGGACCGTCGCCGCGATCAATGCAGCCACCTCATCCAATTGGTCTAGACTGCCCTGAGAAAAGGATACAACCAGGAAGTAATGGTACTTAACTACAAGGAATAGAAATGTGACATTTTTCGACAGATTTTTTTTTGAGTACTTGAGTACTTGGAAAAAAAGAAGCAATTACATCCTCAAGTCTTCTTGGGTATGACACTACAAGCTTGGCACAGCTGTATTTGGGGAGTTTCTCCTATTCTTCTCGGCAGATCCTCTCAAGCTCTGTCAGGTTGGATGGGGAGCGTCGCTGCACAGCTATTTTCAGGTCTCTCCAGAGATGTTCGATCAGGTTCAAATCCGGGCTCTGGCTGGGCAACTCAAGGACATTCAGGGACCACTCCTACGTTGTCTTAGCTATGTGCTTAGGGTCGTTGTCCTGTTGGAAGTTGAACCTTCACCCCAGTCTGAGGTCCTGAGCGCTCTCGAGCAGGTTTTCATCAATGATCTCTCTCTCTCCGTTTATCTTTCCCCACAGCATGATGCTGCCACCACCATGCTTCACCATAGGAATTGTGCCAGGTTTCCTCCAGATATGACGCTTGGCATTCATGCCAAAGAGTTCGATCTTGGTTTCATCAAACCAGAGAATCTTTTAGCAAACTCCAAGTGGGCTGTCACGTGCCTTTTACTGAGAAGTGGCTTCCATCTGGCCACTTTACCATAAAGGCCTGATTGGTGGAGTACTACAGAGATGGTTGTCCTTCTGGAAGATTCTACCATCTCCACAGAGGAACACTGGAGCTCTGTCAGAGTGACCATTGGGTTCTTGGCCACTTCCCTGACCAAGGCCCTTCTCCCCCGATTGCTCAGTTTGGCCGGGCGTCCAACTCTAGGAAGAGTCTTGGTGGTTCCAAACTTTTCCATTTAAGAATGATGGAAACCACGGTGTTCTTGGGGACCTTCAATGCTGCAGAAATGTTTTGGTGTCCTTCCTCAGATCTGTGCCTCGACACAGTCCTGTCTCGGAGATCTACGGACAATTCCTTCGACCACATGGCTTGGTTTTTGCTCTGACATGCACTGTCAACTGTGGGACCTTATATAGACAGGTGTGTGCCTTTCCAAATCATGTCTAATCAATTGAATTTACCACATCTCAAGGATGATCAATGGAAACAGGATGGACCTGAGCTCAATTTCGAGTCTCATAGCAAAGGATCTGAATAATTACTTTTTCTATTTGCAAACATTTCTAAAAACCTGTTTTAAATTTGTCATTATGGGGTATTGTGTGTAGATTGATGAGGAAAATGTTTTATTTAATTAATTTTAGAATAAGACTGTAATGTAACAAGAATGTGGAAAAAGTCAAGGGGTCTGAGTACTTTCTGAAGGCACTGTATATGCCAACAGTGCGCAACAATGCATAATTGATCATAACCATTACAGATAACAAATACTAAATGCAAAATGTCCCTGTATATATATTCAGTCAATAAAAAAACAAGTGCCATTTAAGATGAATTTATTGCAAATGGCAGGTAGCCTAGTGGTTAGAGCGTTGGGCCAGTAACTGAAAGGTTGCTAGATTGAATGAGCTGACAAGGTAGAAATCTGTCGTTCTGCCCCTGAACAAGGCAGTTAACCCACTGTTCCTAGACCAGTTAACTGTTCCTAGACCAGTTAACCCACTGTTCCTCTGAACAAGGCAGTTAACCCACTGTTCCTAGGCTGTCATTGAAAATAAGAATTTGTTCTTTAACTGACTTGCCTGGTTAAATAAAAATAAAAAGTAACATAAACGGATTATATTGTGGAACACAATCTCCAAAAAGCTTGCTTGTAGAAGGCTGTGCAATGGCATAGCACTGTTTTGTTCATTTAGCAGACAAGACGTTCCTATTTCCCGAGCCCTTATACCAGTTAAGACACAACTATTTTAATGCAGTGCGAAGTGATGCGCATCTCGTGTCTGGAACAGTTATTTTCAAAGAGTGATCATTTGAAACGGGGCTGAATTTGGTGAGTTAAAAGAAAACATTTTCAGGTTACAAACCAAAACGGCTTCTTCTATGTACAGACGTTTAATTGATTTTATTCTGCATGTTCTTTGGAATTTTCTAAAATGGAATCACAATTCCACATTGGAAACTGCATGGTGATTAATTTCAGCCATGGTATCAGTTTGGTGAGTAGGCCAATGCTTAATGACTCTGATGAAAATACGCTCTTTGTCTTGATTAAACCAATGTTTTTGCATATTTTCATGTCTATGTTTAGGGGGTGGGGGTTATAGCCAGAGATGGCAAAAATGACAAAATACAATTACAAAATACCATAAAGATTCATGTATTTAATCAAAATACAGAACTGCAACAACATTTTCAATAACGGTTACAAAAAAAGTTGTTTTCGCTATGACAACGATATGTTGTTTATCTACCTTAGTTGGGCAAGTCACTCTGGATAAAAAAATGTAAATGTATATGTGAAAATGAACATATCAAAATGAACTGCAAAGCACACTGGGTATTATTGGCCTTGTTTTGGGGTGGAGCTCATTAGAATATACTCAGTATGCTTTGGAATTGTTCATTGTTCATACAAAACAGAAAATACATTGAAGTGTAGTTCAGCCCAGTGAAATTCAAAATACTCAGAAGAAATCAAAAATGCGTATTTCAAATACATGTAACAGAAATACTGCTATCTCTGGTTATAGCCTAAACTAACCAATTCTAAATGACACTAGTAGTTCGCAAAGTAGCCTAAACCGGAAAATAGACGGGAAGCAAATATTCCAAACCTGCAGCGGTCGTTGTTAGAACACATATTTCCCTATTTCAATCAACCAGTCCATTTTGAATTTGTGATAAAAGTGTCATCATTTAGTAAGAAGTGCAGCTTGTGTATCCCATCAGTTGGATACACTTTTATAGACATTTACATCTGTAGGCCTAATGGAAGCTTCTATGCGCACTCAGCACGCGTGTGTAGAGGCAGCGGTCGGAACGCAAACGAACGTTGTCTCCAAGAAAACATTTCGATCGCTGGTTAAAGATCACGTTTTGACGCCCGTTTGAGTGCTCGATTACTCATGCCCAAATGTCTGAGATCGTGCATAAACTATAAATACTGTAAGTCTCTCTCAGCATAACCTCATACTCAACAAAGGAATAATACCTAAAAAAAAAAAATGCACGCAATGCGAGCACAACTAATAATAATAATCACTAGCAAATGTTCAGTTTATGACAAGAAAATGAGATATTTATTGGAGGGGATAAGCGGGGAGAAAAGAAAGGCAATGTATTAGGATCTCATTGCCCGCAAGGCAAAACACGTATCGACTGAGTCCAATGTGAAAACAATAAAAACATCCCCACTCCAACTCTCACTGGTCACTGACATACATTCATCTCCTGCCAAGCAAAGCAAACTGATACTCTACACGCTGTTGAAAACACATGGCAGGGAATTACATAGATCAACTCATCAGTCAACACACTGAGATGTCAGGCCTTGATAATGTTGTGGTGATACATTCAAGCTAGCTGGTGTCAGTAGTCATTTCACTTGTGAAAGTAGTTTACGTGTGCACATTCAACCAATCTCTAGGTACAGTGCACTGTTGTATGCTTCCATAGCATATTGCAGGTGTGACCGAAAGGTCTTCATCAGGCCCGTGATCTCTGTGTGTGTTTGGCCTACCTTGACCTTCTCCTTGCGTAGGAAGTAGGCTGTAGCGTGGAGGACGTCAGCGGCGTGGGTGGAGTTGTGGTAGGAGTTGGAGGCGTGGTAATTAGCCTCTATGACCTGCAGCCAGCAGCGTAGCGTAGCCTCACTGCAGCTCAGGAACTCACACACCCCGAACCGAGCAAAGATCTTCAAGCCCAGGTAGGTCAGAGGTCTGCGGGGATGACAGAGAGAGGACAGGGGAGACAGATGAGTGATATAGAGAGAGGGCGTTCGTTCCAAGTCCCTTCTGTATTGGTCTCTCATCTATTATCTCTCTCCCTCTCTCTCATCTATTCCCTCTCTCTCTCTCATCTATTCCCTCTCTCTCTCTCATCTATTCCCTCTCTCTCCCTCTCTCTCATCTATTCCCTCTCTCATCTATTCTCTCTCTCTCCCTCTCTCTCATCTATTCTCTCTCATCTATTCCCTCTCCCTCTCTCTCATCTATTCCCCCTCTCTCCTCTCTCTCATCTATTCTCTCTCTCTCTCCCTCTCTCTCATCTATTCCCCCTCTCTCCCTCTCTCTCATCTATTCCCTCTCTCTCTCTCATCTATTCCCTCTCTCTCATCTATTCCCTCTCTCTCCCTCTCTCTCATCTATTCCCTCTCTCATCTATTCCCTCTCCCTCGCTCTCATCTATTCCCTCTCTCTCCCTCTCTCTCATCTATTCCCTCTCTCTCTCTCTCTCATCTATTCCCTCTCCCTCTCTCTCATCTATTCCCTCTCTCATCTATTCTCTCTCTCTCATCTATTACCTCTCCCTCTCTCTCATCTATTCCCTCTCTCTCCCTCTCTCATCTATTCTCTCTCTCTCCCTCTCTCTCATCTATTCCCTCTCTATCCCTCTCTCTCTCCCTCTCTCTCATCTATTCTCTCTCTCTCCCTCTCTCTCATCTATTCCCTCTCTCTCCCTCTCTCATCTATTCTCTCTCTCTCCCTCTCTCTCATCTATTCCCTCTCTCTCCCTCTCTCTCATCTATTCTCTCTCTCTCTCTCTCTCATCTATTCCCTCTCTCTCCTATTCATCTATTCTCCTCTCTCATCTATTCCCTCTCTCTCCCTCTCTCTCATCTATTCTCTCTCTCCCTCTCTCTCATCTATTCCCTCTCTCTCCTCTCTCTCATCTATTCTCTCTCTCTCTCTCTCTCTCTCCTATTCCCCCTCTCATCTATTCCCTCCCCCCTCTCTCTCTCTCATCTATTCCTCTCCCCTCTCTCTCTCTCTCTCTCCTCTCTCTCTATTCCCTCTCTCTCTCTCTCATCTATTCCTCTCCCCCTCTCTCTCTCATCTATTCTCTCTCTCTCATCTATTCCCCTCTCTCTCTCTCTCTCTCTCATCTACCCCCTCTCTCTCATCTATTCCCCCCCCTCTCTCTCTCTCATCTATTCCCCCTCTCTCATCTATTCCTCTCCCCCTCTCTCTCTCTCTCATCTATTCCCCCTCTCTCTCTCTCTCTCCCTCTCTCTCATCTATTCCTCTCTCTCCCCTCTCTCTCATCTATTCCCTCTCTCTCCCTCTCTCTCATCTATTCCCTCTCTCTCCTCTCTCTCATCTATTCCCCTCTCCCCTCTCTCATCTATTCCCTCTCTCTCTCTCCCCCTCTCTCCCTCTCAATTCAATTCAATTGACTTTATTGACATGGCAAGTTCATTATTACTTACATTGTCAAAGATAAAACAAAACAAGATGGGAAATATTATCAACATTACTTTGCACTTTTCATGGCTGTCCCTCAGGTTGTGGCAGGAGGACACATATTTGGTTGCTTGCACATTTTGGTTTTCACCCAATAAATATTAGATTTTTCTTAATCTTTTAGTTTCAAATTCTTTGTATTGTGTTATAAGTTTGGGAAAGATATATTCTCTAGGTCTGAGTATTTGTCACAGTGTAATCTGCAGTTCTGTCTCTATTCCCCTCTACCTCCTCTCATCTATTCCCTCCCTCCTCTCTCTCTCTCTCTCTCTCTCTCTCTCTCTCTCTCTCTCTCTCATCTATTCTCTCTCTCTCTCATCTATTCTCTCTCTCTCTCTCATCTACATTTAACATTTTTACATTTAAGTCATTTAGCAGACGCTCTTATCCCCCTCTCATCTATTCCCTCTCCCCCTCTCTCTCTCTCTCTCTCTCCTATTCCCCCTCTCATCTATTCCCTCTCCCCCCTCTCTCTCTCTCATCTATTCCCTCTCCCTCTCTCTCTCTCTCTCTCTCTACCTCTCTCATCTATTCCCTCTCCCCTCTCTCTCTCTCATCTATTCCCTCTCCCCTCTCTCTCTCTCTCATCTATTCTCTCTCTCTCTCTCTCTCATCTATTCTCTCTCTCTCATCTATTCCCCCTCTCTCTCTCTCTCTCATCTATCCCCCTCTCTCTCATCTATTCCCCCCCTCTCTCTCTCATCTATTCCCCCTCTCTCTCATCTATTCCCTCTCCCCTCTCTCTCTCTCTCATCTATTCCCCCTCTCTCTCTCTCTCTCTCTCTCATCTATTCCCTCTCTATCCCTCTCTCTCTCCCTCTCTCTCATCTATTCTCTCTCTCTCCCTCTCTCTCATCTATTCCCTCTCTCTCCCTCTCTCTCATCTATTCTCTCTCTCTCCCTCTCTCTCATCTATTCCCTCTCTCTCCCTCTCTCTCATCTATTCTCTCTCTCTCTCTCCTCTCTCATCTATTCCCTCTCTCTCCCTCTCTCTCATCTATTCCCTCTCTCCCTCTCTCTCATCTATTCCCTCTCTCTCCCTCTCTCTCATCTATTCTCTCTCTCTCCCTCTCTCTCATCTATTCCCTCTCTCTCCCTCTCTCTCATCTATTCTCTCTCTCTCTCTCCCTCTCTCTCATCTATTCCTCTCTCTCATCATCTATTCCCTCTCTCTCATCTATTCCCTCTCTCTCATCTATTCTCTCTCTCTCCCTCTCTCTCATCTATTCTCTCTCTCTCTCTCTCCTATTCCCCCTCTCATCTATTCCCTCTCCCCCTCTCTCTCTCTCATCTATTCCCTCTCCCCTCTCTCTCTCTCTACCTCTCTCTCATCTATTCCCTCTCCCCTCTCTCTCTCTCATCTATTCCCTCTCCCCTCTCTCTCTCTCATCTATTCCCCTCCTCTCTCTCATCTATCCCCCCCCTCTCTCTCATCTCTTCCCCCTCTCTCTCTCTCTATCTACCCCCTCTCTCATCTATTCCCTCTCCCCTCTCTCTCTCTCTCATCTATTCCCCCTCTCTCTCTCTCTCCCTCTCTCTCATCTATTCTCTCTCTCTCCCTCTCTCTCATCTATTCCCCCTCTCTCCCTCTCTCTCATCTATTCTCTCTCTCCCTCTCTCTCATCTATTCCCTCTCTCCCTCTCTCTCATCTATTCCCTCTCTCTCCCTCTCTCATCTATTCCCTCTCTCTCTCTCTCTCATATATCCCCCCCTCTCTCCCTCTCAATTCAATTCAATTGACTTTATTGACATGGCAAGTTCATTATTACTTACATTGTCAAAGATAAAACAAAACAAGATGGGAAATATTATCGACATTACTTTGCACTTTTCACTGGCTGTCCCTCAGGTTGTGGCAGGAGGACACATATTTGGTTGCCAAAATTGCACATTTTGGATTTTCACCCAATAAATATTAGATTTTTTCTTAATCTTTTATAGTTTCAAATTCTTTGTATTGTGTTATAAGTTTGGGAAAGATATATTCTCTTAGGTCTGAGTATTTGTCACAGTGTAATAGGAAATGCAGTTCTGTCTCTACCTCTCCCCCTCTACCTCTCTCTCATCTATTCCCTCCCTCTCTCTCTCTCTCTCTCTCTCTCTCTCTCATCTATTCTCTCTCTCTCTCATCTATTCTCTCTCTCTCTCTCATCTATTCCCCCCTCTCTCTCATCTATTCCCTCTCCCCCTCTCTCTCTCTCTCTCTCTCTCTCTCTCCTATTCCCCCTCTCATCTATTCCCTCTCCCCCTCTCTCTCTCATCTATTCCCTCTCCCTCTCTCTCTCTCTCTCTCTACCTCTCTCTCATCTATTCCCTCTCCCCTCTCTCTCATCTATTCCCTCTCCCCCTCTCTCTCTCATCTATTCTCTCTCTCTCTCATCTATTCTCTCTCTCTCATCTATTCCCTCTCTCTCTCTCTCTCTCATCTATCCCCCCCTCTCTCATC
Source organism: Oncorhynchus nerka (assembly GCF_034236695.1). NCBI lineage: Eukaryota > Metazoa > Chordata > Actinopteri > Salmoniformes > Salmonidae > Oncorhynchus > Oncorhynchus nerka. The sequence continues at coordinate 9,484,626 of NC_088414.1, read as the reverse complement.
TATTCCCCCCTCTCTCTCTCATCTATTCCCCCTCTCTCATCTATTCCTCTCCCCCTCTCTCTCTCTCTCATCTATTCCCCCCTCTCTCTCTCTCTCATCTATTCCCTCTCCCTCCGTACCTCTTACAGGTGGCAGCTTCCAGCTCCAGGATGTTAAACTCCCATTGGTCTTCGTCATTCAGCATCTCAGCGATGGCCGGAGGGATGTCATTCAGCGTTACTGGGATGGCCAGCTGACTCTGGCTCAAATCTGTAGACACACACGCACGCACCCATTCATTCACGCGCACGCACAAACATTGATTTATTGATTGATCAATTGATTGATTGCATTTGGGACATTTAAGAGCAATACGCAACAGCAACAATTGCCAATGTAGCTGTGTCCCTAAGTTACTTAGCAGCACTGCCTCATGGTAAAGGGTCAAATACAGGTCTACTAAGAAGTCTACTAAGGTCTATTAAGAAGTGCAAGGGGGAAAAAGCACATGCTGCTTCCTTAAGATTAGCAAGAGAGGACTTTTCTAGACTTCTCAGCAGTGCCCTTCCATTTCTCAGAAAGAAGACGTACGTAAATATCTCTCCCATCATGACTTAAACAAATATAAGTGGATTACGCAACGACTGCCAGTGACTGCCGATGGACTAGACTCCAACTGATTAAATAAATTATCTGAGACATTTTCTATTTTCGATCACTCTGCAGACAGACAGAGGTCCACTAAATGTCCCCCATCATGTGTAGCACTGTGAACACTTCCAGTGTTATTACATTAGGCAACACAAATATACCACTAAAACTACACATGATTAGACTCAGTTTGTGTGATTAGAGTGAACTCCAGGGTCCTAGATGTAAGTAGCATAAGTATTCTGGTAGGATAATGAATAAATATCACATTTATGTGATGTTTTATGATGAAACAGACTGGTGCTTACTTGGAAAAGTACTTTTCGAGAAGACATACTCGTTGCCAGACAGTCTCCGTAAGCCGTCCTGCAGAAGGAAAAAGACGACAAATCACTCTCTTTTGGTACTGTATATCCCAAATCTGGCTAACTACAACTTATTTGACTCCGGCATTCTAATTCACCCAACGAGACACATCCCACATAACTCAGGAACTCTTGTGTTTCAGTATTGTGTTTGTGAGAATAGGAGGGGAGGGGAGTTGAGGAGAGGTGAGGGGAGATGAAGAGAGGTGAGGAGAGGTGAAGAGAGGTGAAGAGAGGAGAGGTGAGGAGAGTTGAAGACAGGAGAGGTGAGGAGAAAGGAGTGGTGAGAAAGGAGTGGTGAGGAGAGGAGAGGTGAGGAGAGAAGAGGAGAGGAGAGGTGAGGAGAGATGAGGAGAGGTGAGGAGAGATGAGGAGAGGAGAGGTGAGGAGAGATGAGGAGAGGAGAGGTGAGGAGAGATGAGGAGAGGAGAGGTGAGGAGAGATGAGGAGAGGAGAGGTGAGATTATGAGGAGAGGTGAGGAGAGATTATGAAGAAAGGTGAGGAGAGATTATGAGGAGAGGTGAGGAGAGATTATGAGGAGAGGTGAGGAGAGATTATGAGGAGAGGTGAGGAGAGATTATGAGGAAAGGTGAGGAAAGGTGAGGAGAGATACATTCCCTGTACGACAAACAGTCTATAACTCTCTGTTTCAGGACGTTGATCACTGTGAATGATCCTTTAACTTGGTTTAATAGATCTCAGTGTGTGTTGTTTGTGTGTGTGTGTGTGTGTGTAAGTATGTTTGAGTGTGCGTGTGCATGCGTGTGTGTGTGTGAGAGCGTGTGTGTAGCCCCTAACTCACGCTCATGAGACCGCCCACAAGGTCGTTGGTGTGTGGGTCGTCCTCCTTGGAGGCCAGCTGAGGAGAGTAGAGCTCTGTGGTCCTCAGGATCTCCAGGACTCGGTCCAGCGCCTCTGCTACGGACACCGGACTGGACTCCTGGGCCGCGTTGATGATGTTGATCACCTGGAGGAGGGAGATGTAGCACACAGTTACATTTGATTGAACACACACACACAGCCCTAAGAGAAACTTCACTCTTCAGACAGAAAGTGCCTTTCTTTGAGCCTGTTTCAGGGAGCTCTGCATGTGATGCCGTAGAAATCATGTCGGGAACCAAATGGACAAATTAAGCAGCTAGTCAGAGAAGATAGGAACATCATAAAGCCTAGAGTTACACTCTGGTCTCTGGAGAGGCTTTCAGTCATAGGCTGATCCCAGATCTGTGCAATTAAATAAGGCCTTCACCTATCCCATCAAATCACCATCCATTCCTGTTGAACTCTCATCAGTGAATTAGATATAAAAAAAAAAACTTAGACTGGCACTAGAGTCAGATTCGACTGACAGATCTTTCAACTCTGTTGTCACAATCATTAGAATCGTCAGGTCAAACCTGACGTTGTAATCAAGGCTGATGCTTGCCAATCAGGTTTATTGGACACTGTTCAGTCAGACGGACCGACTTCGAGTTTCACTGGCCACAGAACTGCAAACAGCTTGACATTGCATAACATTCCAAGAATGTCTGCAAATGTTCAGAGAACACCGTTTGGAGAATTTTCCTTCGGATTTCCTTCGGATTCTCAGAGCACTATTCCGGGAACATTCCTGTGACATTCTGAGAACCATCAATAGTCAGTTGGGTCGGCTAGAAGTTCTGTCCCAACAATATGGGAACGTCAAACCACACTTGTTGTGTCCCAGATCCTCGCCGATGTGGTGTGGTTGAGAGGGCTCTGAGAAGATCTGTTGAGCTTTCTACTGCCTCTGATAGGTCCTCATCCTCACGCTTGCTTCGGGGAGTGTCAGGTATGGTTCTAGGAACATCCTCTATTGGTTTGGAAGGAGCACAGAGTGGGAAAGGAGAGGGGAATGTGTGTGTTTGTGGGTTTGTTGGTTCTTCTATCCTTGTGGCGACCTAAAATCTCCCAAAATTCCCCACAAGGATAGTAGAACAAGGAAAATTCTCCGTCACGGGGACATTTCCCACGTCCCCACGAGGACCGAGGTTATTTTCAGATTAGCGGTTAAGTTTAGGGTTAAAATGACTGTTACGGTAATGGTTTAGTGGTTAGGTTTAGAGTTAGGAGTTAAGTTTCGGGTTTGGATTAGGGTTACGTGTTAAGTTTAGGATTAGGGTTAAGGTCAGGGTTAAGGTCAGGGTTAAGGTCAGCGTTACGTGTTAAGTTTAGGATTAGGGTTAAGGTCAGGGTTACGTTAAGGGTAAGTAAGGGTAAGGGTCTAGGTAAAATAGGACTTTGAAAGGCAATTCATTTTTAGGTCCCCGCGAGGAGAACGTGCGCATGTGAGTGTGCGCACGTGTGTGGCATCTGTGTGCACTGTACCTTGGTGATGGGGGCCTCTATGGTCATAGAGTGGATTCTGGCTACAGATGAGTACCGGCGGTTTTGCAGACTGGGTGCTGGAGACAACAAGACACAAGTTACCAGGACTGCTAGTACTATGACATGCTCTTCGTCCAGTCAAACATTTCATTCTAGCTGATATTATATGAGCTTGTGAACTGAACCACGGACGACGGACGTGGCACATCAGACCACTGGACCTGTGGTGGCAGGCTGCTCTGTACAATGATGTATTATGTACAGTTGGGTCCCAAATGATTGGCACCCTTGATAAATACGAGCAAAAAAAAAGGATGGTATAAAATAAATGATACAAACAGTGAGCTATAATTGTACACTCCAAAAAATTGGGGAATTATATTATTTTATACTAATACAATTGCTCAGAGAAAGAGATTTTGTTTAACAAGTAATAAAAACAACTGGGGGGAAACAGATAGGCGTGCCAATAATTTTGAACCTGTTTTCAAGAGTCTAGCACTCTCCTCTTGCGAGGATAATGACACTGAGTCTTCTTCTGAAATGTTTTATGAGATTGGAGAACACGCTGGGAGGGATCTTCGACCCTTCGATCTTCGACCCTTCCACCATTCAGAATCTTTCCAGATCCTTGATATCCTTTGTCTGCTGTTGTGGACTTCCCTCGTCAATTCAGACGAGAGAGAGAGAGAAAGAGAGAGAGAGAGAGAGAGAAAGAGAGGTTGGAGGACAAGAGAAGGACCACTTCAGCCCAGCTAATGAAAATAGCCGCAGCTGCATCATAGTGAGGGGGATGTCATCAGAGGCCAACAGCTCAACTGCCTTCCATAATGTACTGTAATCTGACTCATATTGTTCTCTGATCCTCCCTCTCTCCTCATCCCCCTTTCTCTTTACCTCCTTCCTCTCTCTATCTTCCCCCTCTCTCTGTGTCCTTCTCCTTAGGTCCTGTGTGGCTTAGTGGGTGGCTCGCAACACCCGGGTTGTGGGTTCAATTCGCAGGGGAGGGGGACCAGTAGAGAGTCTCTGCTAAATGACCAAAAAATTTAAATTCTTGTCTCTATATTTGTCTTCCCCTATCTCCATTGAGATCCCTCACTCAGTGTTCTCTTACCATTTCTCACAGACGCACACACAGTATCCTGGTGTTCATACACACTCACCATCACTGCACAGTACCCTGGTGTTCATACACACTCACCATCACTGCCACGTGAGCTGATTGACTTGGTATCAACCGACTCTTTCCTCCTGTCTCTGTGACGCAGGGAATGGCTCTCTGGGAAAAGAAAGAAATCAGGATGACGGACGATATGACCCAGATTAGGACTGAGACAATTTCTTAAAGATAGACAGCGGCCTCACTTCTCGTCGCCTATGAGGGTTCAGTGTTCAACTTTGCAGTTTAGATAAATTGTCTGAAATCCTTACGTGACGTGACGTGACGGGGGGGGGGTTCAGGGATTTTGTCTCACGAAACAAGTCCCTGAAAGTTACATCAGTGGCCTTATGATGAATTAAAAGATTAAAGAGAGAGGGAGTGTAGCTTACCTGACTGGGAATGTTCTCCATCTTTGTTGATCTTATGGACCTGAGACAGACAATAACAGGAGAAATGCAGTTTGATATGGACCATATCACAGACAGATAGAGAGAGAGAGAGAGAAAGAGAGAGCATGAGTGCATTAGTAGATCTGGCTGGCGTTTTGTAAGAAAGAGTTTTATCCTTCGACCCGACGGTCTGTCAGGCTGCTGTGAGTTTTCCTCTCTTGCAGTGAGCGTCTATAACATACTAATAAGACAGTCTCAACATGGACTCAACATTACCCAACTACTGCGCCCATAGATCTAGACATTACTGCACACAGGAGGGTCAATCTATAGGCCTGACGCATGTAGGGTTCAGCTGGGTTCATGTTTGGGAAGGTGTCAGTCAATATAGGTTCTTACTGTTTCCACAGCCATTGATTTCTATTTGCCAGCTGGCACAGGATGAGAAGTGAGGTGAGGTGAGGTGAAGACGGGTGGGGGAGCTGATGGGCTGTAAGGAGGATGAGGGGAGAGGTGTAAGAGGAGATGAGGTGAGGAGGAGGAGGAAGGGTGAGGGTAGGTGGGGAGGGGTGACGTTTCATTTTTTTTTATGTGCAAGAAATGTAATTAAACGCTTGTCAAATGCAATAGAAAAAGGCACAACACAACACAAACAATTTGAAAATATTGTTTCCTTTTGTGAGCTCAGAGTCACTGGAAGATCACATCAGAAAATATTATGAGGTCGGTCTATCTGATTTGGTTGGGCTCCACTGTTACCAACGGTTCCTTCGGCCCCAGTAGCAGGTTAAGAAAATTACAGGTTAGGATAACAAAACTACTAAGCAACGAGGAATTGTTTTAAGAAGGAATTGTTTTAAGAAGGTCATATCAAGGATCATTTTGCTATTTATATAAAACCTGTAATATATATATATATATATAAACAACAATATAAATTGGCCTGACTGAAACATGGCTTAAGCCTGATGAATTTACTGTGTTAAATGAGGCCTCACCTCCTGGCTACACTAGTGACCATATCCCCCGTGCATCCCGCAAAGGCGGAGGTGTTGCTAACATTTATGATAGCAAATTTCAATTTACAAAAAAAAAATGACGTTTTCGTCTTTTGAGCTTCTAGTCATGAAATCTATGCAGCCTACTCAATCACTTTTTATAGCTACTGTTTACAGGCCTCCTGGGCCATATACAGCGTTCCTCATTGAGTTCCCTGAATTCCTATCGGACCTTGTAGTCATAACAGGTAATATTCTAATCTTTGGTGACTTTAATATTCACATGGAAAAGTCCACAGACCCACTCCAAAAGGCTTTCAGAGCCATCATCGACTCAGTGGGTTTTGTCCAACATGTCTCTGGACTCACTCACTGTCACAGTTATACTCTGGACCTAGTTTTGTCCCATGGAATAAATGTTGTGGATCTTAATGTTTTTCCTCATAATCCTGGACTATCGGACCACCATTTTATTACGTTTGCAATTGCAACAAATAATCTGCTCAGACCCCAACCAAGGAACATCAAAAGTCATGCTATAAATTCACAGACAACACAAAGATTCCTTGATGTCCTTCCAGATTCCCTCTGTCTACTCAAGGACGCCAGAGGACAAAAATCAGTTAACCACCTAACTGAGGAACTCAATTTAACCTTGCGCAATACCCTAGATGCAGTTGCACCCCTAAAAACTAAAAACATTTCTCATAAGAAACTAGCTCCCTGGTACACAGAAAATACCCGAGCTCTGAAGCAAGCTTCCAGAAAATTGGAACGGAAATGGCGCCACACCAAACTGGAAGTCTTCCGACTAGCTTGGAAAGACAGTACCGTGCAATACCGAAGAGCCCTTACTGCTGCTCGATCATCCTATTTTTCTAACTTAATTGAGGAAAATAAGAACAATCCGAAATTCCTTTTTGATACTGTCGCAAAGCTAACTAAAAAGCAGCATTCCCCAAGAGAGGATGGCTTTCACTTTAGCAGTGATAAATTCATGAACTTCTTTGAGGAAAAGATTATGATTATTAGAAAGCAAATTACGGACTCCTCTTTAAATTAGCGTATTCCTTCAAAGCTCAGTTGTCCTGAGTCTGCACAACTCTGCCAGGACCTAGGATCAAGAGAGACGCTCAAGTGTTTTAGTACTATATATCTTGACACAATGATGAAAATAATCATGGCCTCCAAGCTGACCTTCAAGCTGCATACTGGACACTATTCCAACTAAACTACTGAAAGAGCTGCTTCCTGTGCTTGGCCCTCCTATGTTGAACATAATAAACGGCTCTCTATCCACCGGATGTGTGCCAAACTCACTAAAAGTGGCAGTAATAAAGACTCTCTTGAAAAAGCCAAACCTTGACCCAGAAAATATAAAAAACTATCGGCCTATATCGAATCTTCCATTCCTCTCAAAATTTTTAGAATAGGCTGTTGCGCAGCAACTCACTGCCTTCCTGAAGACAAACAATGTATACAAAATGCTTCAGTCTGGTTTTAGACGCCATCATAGCACTGAGACTGCACTTGTGAAGGTGGTAAATTACATTTTAATGACATCGGACCGAGGCTCTGCATCTGTCCTCGTGCTCCTAGACCTTAGTGCTGCTTTTGATACCATCGATCACCACATTCTTTTGGAGAGATTGGAAACCCAAATTGGTCTACACAGACAAGTTCTGGCCTGGTTTAGATCTTATCTGTTGGAAAGATATCAGTTTGTCTCTGTGAATGGTTTGTCCTCTGACAAACAACTGTAAATTTCGGTGTTCCTCAAGGTTCCGTTTTAGGACCACTATTGTATTCACTATATATTTTACCTCTTGGGGATGTTATTCGAAAACATAATGTTAACTTTCACTGCTATGCGGATGACACACAGCTGTACATTTCAATGAAACATGGTGAAGCCCCAAAATTGCCCTTGCTAGAAGCATGTGTTTCAGACATAAGGAAGTGGATGGCTGCAAACTTTCTACTTTTAAATTCGGACAAAACAGAGATGCTTGTTCTAGGTCCCAAGAAACAAAGAGATCTTCTGTTGAATCTGACAATTAATCTTAATGGTTGTACAGTCGTCTCAAAAAAAACAGTGAAGGACCTCGGCGTTACTCTGGACCCTGATCTCTCTTTTGAAGAACATATCAAGACCATTTCAAGGACAGCTTTTTTCCATCTACGTAACATTGCAAAAATCAGAAACTTTCTGTCCAAAAATGATGCAGAAAAATTAATCCATGCCTTTGTCACTTCTAGGTTAGACTACTGCAATGCTCTACTTTCCGGCTACCCGGATAAAGCACTAAATAAACTTCAGCTAGTGCTAAATACGGCTGCTAGAATCCTGACTAGAACCTAACAATTTGATCATATTACTCCAGTGCTAGCCTCCCTACACTGGCTTCCTGTCAAAGCAAGGGCTGATTTCAAGGTTTTACTGCTAACCTACAAAGCATTACATGGGCTTGCACCTACCTATCTCTCTGATTTGGTCCTGCCGTACATACCTACACGTACGCTACGGTCACAAGACGCAGGCCTCCTAATTGTCCCTAGAATTTCTAAGCAAACAGCTGGAGGCAGGGCTTTCTCCTATAGAGCTAAATTTTTATGGAACGGTCTGCCTACCCATGTCAGAGACGCAAACTCGGTCTCAACCTTTAAGTCTTTACCGAAGACTCATCTCTTCAGTGGGTCATATGATTGAGTGTAGTCTGGCCCAGGAGTGTGAAGGTGAACGGAAAGGCTCTGGAGCAACGAACCGCCCTTGCTGTCTCTGCCTGGCCGGTTCCCCTCTTTCCACTGGGATTCTCTGCCTCAAACCCTATTACAGGGGCTGAGTCACTGGCTTACTGGGGCTCTCTCATGCCGTCCCTGGAAGGGGTGCGTCACCTGAGTGGGTTGATTCACTGATGTGGTCATCCTGTCTGGGTTGGCGCCCCCCCTTGGGTTGTGCCATGGCGGAGATCTTTGTGGGCTATACTCAGCCTTGTCTCAGGATGGTAAGTTGGTGGTTGAAGATATCCCTCTAGTGGTGTGGGGGCTGTGCTTTGGCAAAGTGGGTGGGGTTATATCCTTCCTGTTTGGCCCTGTCCAGGGGTGTCCTCGGATGGGGCCACAGTGTCTCCTGACCCCTCCTGTCTCAGCCTCCAGTATTTATGCTGCAGTAGTTTATGTGTCGGGGGCTAGGGTCAGTTTGTTATATCTGGAGTACTTCTCCTGTCCTTTTCGGTGTCCTGTGTGAATCTAAGTGTGCGTTCTTTAATTCTCTCTTTCTCTCTCTCGGAGGACCTGAGCCCTAGGACCATGCCCCAGGACTACCTGACATGATGACTCCTTGCTGTCCCCAGTCCACCTGGCCGTGCTGCTGCTCCAGTTTCAACTGTTCTGCCTTATTATTATTCGACCATGCTGGTCATTTATGAACATTTGAACATCTTGGCCATGTTCTGTTATAATCTCCACCCGGCACAGCCAGAAGAGGACTGGCCACCCCACATGTGCTCTCTCTAATTCTCTCTTTCTCTCTTTCTTTCTCTCTCTGGGAGGACCTGAGCCCTAGGACCATGCCCCAGGACTACTTGACATGATGACTCCTTGCTGTCCCCAGTCCACCTGGCCGTGCTGCTGCTCCAGTTTCAACTGTTCTGCCTTATTATTATTCGACCATGCTGGTCATTTATGAACATTTGAACATCCTGGCCATGTTCTGTTATAATCTCCCCCCGGCACAGCCAGAAGACGACTGGCCACCCCACATAGCCTGGTTCCTCTCTAGGTTTCTTCCTAGGTTTTGGCCTTTCTAGGGAGTTTTTCCTAGCCACCGTGCTTCTACACCTGCATTGCTTGCTGTTTGGGGTTTTAGGCTGGGTTTCTGTACAGCACTTTGAGATATCAGCTGATGTACGAAGGGCTATATAAATAAATTTGATTTGATATATATGCTGAAAACATTTATTTGGCCTTACTGCTATTATAGCGGGAGGGGGGGGGGGGGTGATCAAACCAAAACTATAGACGAGTTTTAGGATGTGATACTGTGAGTCATCTTAGTTTACCTCTACTGCTCACCTTCAGAGAGAGAGAGATGAGAGAGAGAAGGAGGGATGGAGAGGGAGTACAGTACAGAGAAAGTAAGAAGGAGTGAGATGGAGGGAGTCAGAGAGAGAGAGAGAAGGAGGGATGGAGAGGGAGTACAGTACAGAGAAAGTAAGAAGGAGTGAGATGGAGGGAGTCAGAGAGAGAGAGAAATAAAAAAATGACAAAGAGAGAGGGACTGAAAGATAGATGGAGAGAAGGACAAAGAGAGAGATGAAGGTGATGTTTGATGTAGAGCTCTGGTACCCGACCCGAGCCCGATGGGCCCCGACATTATACATCGGGTTAGGGCTGGATAGAGCCTCTTTACTCATCAATAACGAGGGTACGGGCGTGGCTCGGGTATCACTAAATTCATCACTAGCATTTTGATGCGGAGCCATTAGCTGGTTCTCTGCTGCACAGTACGGTCGTATCTGACTAAGATCATAACATGGTGTCAGAAGTGCTTCAACCACGTCAAATATAAAGACAGGAGAATTTATGTCACAGGAAATAATAACGTTCATTGAGTTTTGTCGGAGTTTAGAATGACGAAAAGTAGCTAACACTCCCCGCTCTCTCACGTCTCGTCATTGAGCAGAGCAGCCCAAGCGGAGCCATTGCTATGGACACTCAGACTCAGAGCGCCATGAGCAGGGTGCATGCAGAGCGAGCTGCCTGCGTGCAGGGATCAAGTGACAGACAGCCAATGGAGCTAATGGATTTACGAACTGAGGAAGTTATTTCGGGTTCCAAACTGGGCCGGTCTTTAAATTTGGTAGAAGCATTCGGGCCCGGGTAGGGCTTGAACGTCGGGGACATGGGTATGACGTCAAATTCATGCCCGTGCAGGGCTCCAGTGTTCTGTAAAGGGTTGCACACACCGCACCGAATGTAGATCTCCCATTTGTCTATCGTTCGTTCAGCACATTGTTGACGTCTGACTTCCGACATTTTCCCGTGATTCTAAATGCAAAATCAGTTTGCAAGTCCACTCTTAGAAAAAAGGGTTCTTTGGCTGTGTCACACCCTGACCTTAGAGATCCTTTATTCTCTATTTTGGGTTAGGTCGTTGTGTGACTAGGGTGGGCATTCTAGTTTATTTATTTCTAGGTTGGCCTGGTATGGTTCCCAATCAGAGACAGCTGTCTATCGTTGTCTCTGATTGGGGATCATACTTAGGCAGCCTTTTCCCACCTGTTGGTTGTGGGATCTTGTTTGTGTATAGTTGCCTTGAGCACTGCTTCACGTTAGTTTCTTTATTGGTTTTTCTTGCAGGTTCACGTTAAATAAAGATGATGAACCCAACCCACGCTGCATTTTGGTCCGATTCTTACAACAACGCGCGTGACAGGCTGTCCTCATATGAACCATTTTGTTTCCAGGTAGAAACCTCTGTGGAAAGGTTCTACATTGAACCCAAAAGGGTTCCACCTGAAACCAAAATTGGTTCTTCATGGGGACAGCCGACGAACCCTTTAAGATTCTACATAACACCTTTTTTTCTAAGAGGGTACTCTCGGCAGGCAGACGCTATTGGTGTGTTCGAGCCCTTGGGATTGAGATGACTAGTGACCTCTGATCCATTTAGTGCATCCTCACACGGACTCAGGATTAACTCTGGCCATGACACACAATGCTACTCAAACGGGACGTTACATAGGTAAAGTCAGTACTGTCACTGCCTATGTTACACATCGGCTCTACAGGGGGCTAATGGCAGCAGGTAGCCGGCAGGGTTGGGGTTCATTCTAATTCAATTCCATCTCCCTGTAAATTCCATTGAATTCAATAAAAATTCCAGGTCAGTCTTTGAAATTAGAGATGATTAAATCCCTCCCATTTCCATGTTTGGTCAATTCCAATAATTAAATGGATGTATCAGGGCACAAGACAACTGCTTCCAGTTCACTCTCAACAATCTCTCTCTTCTCTCTTCCTCCTTCTCCATCTCTCCGTCTCGTTTTCTCCAGCGCGCACCAAATAGGGGAAATAGGATTAAACACTGCTGAGGACACACGAGGTTGCCAGATTTAGCTGGCTTGCATCTTAATGGCCTCCTTGGGCTGGAATGCACAAACATATATGAAGTAAAACGGAGTACATTACACTGGCTGGGGCTGCATGGGAAACATTCAGGAATATGGATGATGACTGTGAGTGGAGAGAGAGGAAGAGGTGAGAAAGAGAGAGAGAGAGATGAGAGACAAAAAGAACGAGAAAGAGCGAGAGAGAGATGGGAGAGAGAGAAAGACAAAGAACGAGAGACAGAGAGAGAGAATAACAACCATGGGATATGCGTCAACAGCAACCTTGGGAAAATCCTCTGCATTATCATTAACAACAGACTCATACATTTCCTCAGTGAAAACAATGTACTGAGCAAATGTCAAATTGGCTTTTTACCAAATTATTGTACAACAGACCACGTATTCACCCTGCACACGCTAATTGACAAACAAACAAACCAAAACAAAGGCAAAGTCTTCTCATGCTTTGTTGATTTCAAAAAAGCCTTTGACTCAATTTGGCATGAGGGTCTGCTATACAAATTGATGGAAAGTGGTGTTGGGGGAAAAACATACAACATTATAAAATCCATGTTCACAAACAACAAGTGTGCGGTTAAAATAGGCAAAAAAACACACACATTTCTTCCCACAGACCCATGGGGTGAGACAGGTATGCAGCTTAAGCCCCACCCTCTTCAACATATATATCAATGAATTGGCGAGGGCACTAGAAAAGTCTGCAGAACCTGGCCTCACCCTACTAGAATCTGAAGTCAAATGTCTACTGATGATCTGGTGATTCTGTCACCAACCAAGGGGGCCTACAGCAGCACCTAGATCTTCTGCACAGATTCTGTCAGACCTGGGCCCTGACAGACCTGGGCCCTGACAGACCTGGGCCCTGACAGTAAATCTCAGTAAGACAAAAATAATGTTCTTCCAAAAAAGGTCCAGTTGCCAGGACCACAAATACAAATTCCATCTAGACACTGTTGCCCTAGAGCACACAAAAAACTATACATACCTCAGCCTAAACATCAGTCCCACAGGTAACTTCCACAAAGCTGTGAACGATCTGAGAGATAAGGCAAGAAGGGTCTTCTACGCCATCAAAAGGAACATAAAATTTGACATACCAATTAGGATCTGGCAAAAAATACTTGAATCAGTTATAGAGCCCATTGCCCTTTATGGTTGTAAGGACTGGGGTCTGCTCACCAACCAAGAATTCACCAAAGGGGACAATCATCAAATTGAGACTCTGCATGCAGAATTCTGCAAAAATATCCTCCGTGTATAATGCTTGCAGAGCAGAATGAGGCCGATACCCACTAATTATCAAAATCCATAAAAGAGACGTTATTCTACAACCACCTAAAAGGAAGTGATTCCCAAACCTTCCATAACAAAGCCATCACCTACAGAGAGATGAGCCTGGAGAAGAGTCCATTGAGCAAGCTGGTCCTGGGGCTCTGTTCACAAACACAAACAGACCCCACAGAGCCCCAGGACAACAACACAATTAGACCCAACCAAATCATGAGAAAACAAAGAGACAATTACTTGACATTTTGGAAATAACGAACAAAACTAATTAACACAAACTAAAATGATATTTGGCCCTAAACAGAGAGTACACAGTGGCAGAATACCTGACCACTGTGACTGACCCAAACTTAAGGAAAGCTTTGACTATGTACAGATTCAGTGAGCATAGCCTTGCTATTGAGAAAGGCAGCCGTGGCTCTCAAGAGAAGACAGGCTATGTGCACACTGCCCACAAATGAGGTGGAAACTGAGCTGCACTTCCTAAACCGCGTGCCAAATGTATGACCATATTAGAGACACATATTTCCCTAAAGATTACACAGATCCACACAGAAATAAAAAACAAACCCCATTTTGATAAACTCCCATCTACTGGGTGAAATACCACAGTGTGCCATCACAGCAGCTTGTGACCTGCTGTCACAAGAAAAGGGCAACCAGTGAAGAACAAACACCATTGTAAATACAACCGATATTTATGTTGACTTTCCCATTTGCACATCGTTACAACACTGTAAATATACATAATATGACATTTGTAACGTCTTTATTCTTTTGGTACTTCCGTGAGTGTAATGTTACCTGATCATTTTATATTGTTTATTTCACTTTTGTATCTACTTCACTTGCCTTGGCAATGAATTGAATTGAGAGAGAGGGGGAGGGGGGGGGGCAGTGCATGTGATGAGAATGATAGACAGAGAGAGCAGAGGGGGGGGGGATAGTTAAATAGAAATAGGTCAGAGTCCTACATGGTGAAGGTCTACTTACAGACCCTGCTGTCTACTCAACAACTAGACTATAACATGCAGACTAGGGACATCGGCCAAGTGTCCCGCTGGGAAAGACCAGAAAGAGGAGTTGTTCTGATTCGTGCTCAAAGCAACTCTGCCTGGCTATCCATCCACATCGCTCTGGCCAAACGCCACGCCCACTAACAATTCTTCTCCATTCAGGATGAGTCGTCAATAAATCTATCCAGGTCTACGCAGAAACAGACTGCTCCCTTTTTTTCTTTATTTTCCTGGATAGTCTCCCGTTGAAGTGTCCTGAGGTAAGGAATGTTTTTGGAAGTACAACACTGCTGTCTTGACAACAGTTGGCCTCAAGGATTCCGAATCAGAAAAGTACTGTAAGGGCTGATAGGGCAACGTCATAAATCACACTGCAATGAAGAGGAGATGGGTGTGCTACTTTCAGTTCCTTCCCAGAGTTGACTTTTCCCTTAGTCAGCAGTGCTCAGCACATCACTTGATTTCTACTTCTATGTATCCTTTACCTTTTGGGGAGAGTGGGGTAAGTTGAGCCAAAGGGGTGAATTAAGCTTGTAGCATCATACCCAAGAAGACTTGTGGCTGTAATCGCTGCCAAAGGTGTTTCAACAAAGTACTGAGAAAAGGGTCTGAATACTTATGTAAATGTGATATCAGTTTTTTTATATATACATTTGCAAAAATGTCTAAAATCAGTTTTTGCTTTGGCAATATGAGGTATTGTGTGTAGATTGATGATGTAATTTAAAAAATATACATTTTAGAATAAGGCTGTAACGTAACAAAATGTGGAAAAAGGCAAGGGGTCTGAATACTTTACGAATGAACTGTATGTCTCATGTTTTGAGGGAGCAATTAGCATGCTGACTGCAGGAATGTCCACCAGAGCTGTTGCCAGAGAATTGAATGTTCATTTCTCTACGTTATTTTAGAGAATTTGGCATTACGTCCAACCTGCCTCAAAAAAACACAGACCACGTGTAACCACACCAGCCCAGGACATCCACAACCTCAGACCACGTTGTAACCACACCAGTCCAGGACCTCCACAACATCAGACCACGTTGTAACCACACCAGCCCAGGACCTCCACAACATCAGACCACGTTGTAACCACACCAGCCCAGGACCTCCACAACATCAGACCACGTTGTAACCACACCAGCCCAGGACCTCCACAACATCAGACCACGTTGTAACCACACCAGCCCAGGACCTCCACAACATCAGACCACGTTGTAACCACACCAGCCCAGGACCTCCACAACATCAGACCACGTTGTAACCACACCAGCCCAGGACCTCCACAACATCAGACCACGTTGTAACCACACCAGCCCAGGACCTCCACAACATCAGACCACGTGTAACCACACCAGCCCAGGACCTCCACAACATCAGACCACGTTGTAACCACACCAGCCCAGGACCTCCACAACCACAGACCACGTTGTAACCACACCAGCCCAGGACATCCACAACATCAGACCACGTTGTAACCACACCAGCCCAGGACATCCACAACATCAGACCACGTTGTAACCACACCAGCCCAGGACCTCCACAACATCAGACCACGTTGTAACCACACCAGCCCAGGACCTCCACAACATCAGACCACGTTGTAACCACACCAGCCCAGGACCTCCACAACATCAGACCACGTTGTAACCACACCAGCCCAGGACCTCCACAACATCAGACCACGTGTAACCACACCAGCCCAGGACCTCCACAACATCAGACCACGTTGTAACCACACCAGCCCAGGACCTCCACAACATCAGGCCACGTTGTAACCACACCAGCCCAGGACCTCCACAACATCAGACCACGTTGTAACCACACCAGCCCAGGACATCCACATCTGACGCCTTCATCTGCTGGATCATCTGAGACTAGCCCCACGGACAGCTGATGAAACTGTTGGTTAGCACAACCAAAGAATTCCTGCCCAAACTGTCAGAAACCGTCTCAGGGATGCTCGTCTGCGTGCTCGTCATCCTCACCAAAGTCTTAACCTGACTGCAATTTGGTGTCGTAACCGACTTCAGTGGGCAAATGCTCACCTTCGATGGCCACTGGCTCACTGGAGAAGTGTGCTCTTCACTGATGAATCCTGGGTTTCAACTGTACCGGGCAGTATGGTGCCGTGTGGACGAGCGGTTTGCTGATGTCAACGTTGTGAACCGAGTGTCCCATGGTGGTGGTGGGTTTATGGGCAGGAATAATGAACGAACACTACTGCATTTTATGGATGGCAATTTGAATGCACAGAGATACCGTGACGAGATCCTGAGGTCCATTGTCGTGCCATTCATCCGCCGCCATCGCCTCACGTTTCAGCATGGTAATGCACGGCCCCATGTCGCAAGGATCTGTACACATTTCCTGGAAGCTGAAAATGTCCCATGGCCTGCATACTCTTCAGACATGTCACTCATTGAGCTTGTTTGGGATGCTCTGGATCGACGTGCGCGACAGGATGTTCTAGTTCCGGCCAATATCCAGCAACTTCACACAGCCATTGAAGAGGAGTGGGACAACATTCCACAGGCCACAATCAGCAGCCTGATCAACTCTATGAGAAGGATATGTGTTGCGTTGCAGGAGGCAAATCATGGTCACACCAGACACTGACTGGTTTTCTGATCCACGCCCCTATCTTTAAGGTATCTGTTACCAACAGATGCATATCTGTATTCCCAGTGATGTGAAAACCATAGATTAGGGCCTAATGCATTTATTTCAATTGCCTGATTCCCTTATATGAACTTTAACTCAGGTAAATCTTTCAAATTGTTGCATGTTGCATTTGTATTTATTTTCAGTGTAGATATCTTTGTTAGAAAGAATACTATATTTCCCTTGACAGAGTGATGATGAATGTAAAAAATTGCTAAACTTAACCCACTGTCCCCCATTGAGATGAAAAACAAATCTCTTTTAAATGTTATAATGCTAAACAAATAGGATGTGGAGATCTGTCACATGTAGGACTGGAGACAACCTAGTGATTTCCAAGGATAAGAGTCAGGAGAGAGAACAGAAGAGTGCTCGGCTTTGGCACGCAGATGGAAACATTGGACTCACCGCCAGTCAGAGACAGCAGATGAAAGGCAGCGGCTAGCTAGCCTAGCGTAGCACAGGTCAGAGAACAGCTAACTTGGCCTGAAGGTATTAATAGCTCTGGCGGTGTCTGGCTGCTAGCCCTCTCAGGCCTTAGCAGGGGATGCTTATTGTAGCTTAGCGCTAGCTTAGCTTAGCATGAACACTAGCTCTTAGCCTACAACCCTACTGAGCACCACGTGCTCGTGAGCAAGCCAAAACAATACAGGCCACTGTAGACTACAAATGCCATAAATGCCATAACAATGCTAGCATGCCAAAGCAACTTACACAGACATTAGACACCTTCTCTTACTCACATGGTACTGTACATACACAGTAGAGTGGACAAGCAATGACTACCACATAGCATAGTGCTGTCTGTCAGACTGGTATGGAACACGCGAGGCCAACAAATTCAAATGAAATGACATTTGTAACGTACAAGTGTAGACTTTACCGTGAAATGCTTACTAATGAGCCAATTTCCCAACAATGCAGTTGAAAAGTAAGAAAATTAACAAATAGAGCAAAAGAAACTAGTAACAATAAAATAACAATAACAAGGCTATATACGGGTTATATACAAGGAGCACTGGTACTGAGTCAGTGCAGGAGGTACAAGGTAGTTGGTACTGAGTCAGTGCAGGAGGTACAAGGTAGCTGGTACTGAGTCAGTGCAGGAGGTACAAGGTAGCTGGTACTGAGTCAGTGCAGGAGGTACAAGGTAGTTGGTACTGAGTCAGTGCAGGAGGTACAAGGTAGTTGGTACTGAGTCAGTGCAGGAGGTACAAGGTAGTTGGTACTGAGTCAGTGCAGGAGGTACAAGGTAGTTGGTACTGAGTCAGTGCAGGAGGTACAAGGTAGTTGGTACTGAGTCAGTTCAGGAGGTACAAGGTAGTTGGTACTGAGTCAGTGCAGGAGGTACAAGGTAGCTGGTACTGAGTCAGTGCAGGAGGTACAAGGTAGTTGGTACTGAGTCAGTGCAGGAGGTACAAGGTAGTTGGTACTGAGTCAGTGCAGGAGGTACAAGGTAGTTGGTACTGAGTCAGTGCAGGAGGTACAAGGTAGTTGGTACTGAGTCAGTGCAGGAGGTACAAGGTAGTTGGTACTGAGTCAGTTCAGGAGGTACAAGGTAGTTGGTACTGAGTCAGTGCAGGAGGTACAAGGTAGCTGGTACTGAGTCAGTGCAGGAGGTACAAGGTAGTTGGTACTGAGTCAGTGCAGGAGGTACAAGGTAGTTGGTACTGAGTCAGTTCAGGAGGTACAAGGTAGTTGGTACTGAGTCAGTGCAGGAGGTACAAGGTAGCTGGTACTGAGTCAGTGCAGGAGGTACAAGGTAGTTGGTACTGAGTCAGTGCAGGAGGTACAAGGTAGTTGGTACTGAGTCAGTGCAGGAGGTACAAGGTTGTTGGTACTGAGTCAGTGCAGGAGGTACAAGGTAGCTGGTACTGAGTCAGTGCAGGAGGTACAAGGTAGTTGGTACTGAGTCAGTGCAGGAGGTACAAGGTAGTTGGGGAGATTGATTGAGGTAATATGTACATGTCGTTTCGATGATTGATGGAAGTACTATGCACATGTAGGTAGGGGGTGGAAAGCAGAAAGTCTGGGTAGCCATTTAATGAACTGTTCAGCAGTCGTATGGCTTTGGGATAGAAGCTGTTCAGGAGCCTTTTGGTCGCAGACTTGTTGCCACGGTACCACTTGCCGTGCGGTAGCAGAGAGAACAGACTGTGGCTGGAGTCTTTGCCAATTTTTAGGTCTTTCCTCTGACACAGCCTGGTATAGTGGTCCTGGGTGGCAGGGAGCCTTGCGGTCGGATGCAGAGGTAGTTGCCATACACATTGTACTGCAATGAAAGGCATCATACAGTAGTAGAAAAATGGTCTTCACATGGCTACCATAGGGCTGTCCCTGAACCACTTGAGGTTGCATGTGTACCATATAGCTACAATGCTAGCATATAAGGGAAAAGCACAGGAAACACCACCTGCCTTCCATACAGCATAGAGCTGCCATTGATCCACAAAACCTTGAGGCCATATGAGTTATACTTGACAGAAAAAAAGGGGAGATCAATAAATGTTTTTTTATTTTCTTGACGGGGTATATATTTCTCTTATGTACACATAGTTGAAGAATAGGTAATGTAGCTATCTACCAACGATTAAGACCACCTTGACTGCTCTGGTTACACGAAACATAAAAATAAACTTTCATGCCTGTTTATCTAACTACTGGCTGCATGGCTCACCTGTTTGTTGTTGTCACTGTGGGGCCTCTTGATGGACACAAAATGGCGGATCTTTCTGTAAAGAGATTGAAAGAAAAGCATATTAGATTGGGAACCATATGTAGCCAGTTACCAGTTAACAACCTGCCAACCACCAGTTAACCATTTAAACAACCAGTTAATAACCAGTTAAAAACCAGTTAACAACCAATTAACTGTAAGGAAGACCAGTGGCGTGTATTCATGGATGCCAAGGGAAGCCAGGCTTCCACAAATATTTGACCCCCAAAAATAAAAATGATTGTTTTCTGTCAATTCGCAAGTGGCTGAATCTCACCGGAGAAATCATCCAAGCGAGGGAAACAGCGCCCCTCTGTCTCAGTATGTGTAGCCCATGTATCTGATGCTGTCTGGACAGAAAGAGTATGACATGTGTCCGCCCGTAGCATTCGATTTGGCCTCCCTTGAAAAAACTTATTTTAAAATAATTAGCCAATCAGAGTTGAGCTCAACTGTGGGTTGTCCTGGCGCAGAAAAACACCCCCCAATGGAGACCTGTTTGGATTTGGCTTCGCACCAATCAAATCACATCCTAAGCAAAATGTCATCATTCTTGTCTGCTTGTGTTGATGTCCTGCAGTAGTTAGCTTGCAAAACCGGCCCGTTCCTAAGCCATGGACAGAGATGTGGATTTGGACTTGTGGTTTTGACTTAATTCTCTTTTTACGCCAAACGATTAAGACAGCGGTTCTGATCTTATCATAAATGAATATGTTGTGACACTGGCCTGAGACGATTGAAGTTCAATATGTAGCCTAGATGTAGCAAGTACCATCACGTTAACTAGCTAGCTTAGCTGGTTCATTGCTGCCCATGAGAGGAAGTTAGGCTCGCAAGCATTTCAGCTAAGTAGCCAATGAAAACAAAACTAAAAGCATACTGTATGACAGAGCCATAGACCATTTTGCCAACATGAAAGAGAAGAGGATGGCATTGGCATTCAACTAGTCTACAAAAGCCTTTCATTTTTTCAATTGTGCGCAAACACACACACAGACAGAAATCAGGACCATGGACAGGCACATGATATTTAGAAACATTGATCGGACTAAATTGTTTTTGGTATCTTAAACTTTATTTTTTCCAGTGTATTAAACTAAGCATATACAGTGCATTCAGAAAGTATTCAGACCCCTTCACTATTTCCACATTTTGTTACATTACATCCTCATTATAAAATTGATTAAATTGAAAAACAAATATTCATCAATCTACACACAAAACCCCATAATTGTTGCAAGTGTATTAAAATTAAAAAACAGAAATACCTTATTTACATAAGAGGCGATACTGGCCTTCTAG
The DNA here is from genome assembly GCF_034236695.1 of Oncorhynchus nerka. Classification (NCBI taxonomy): domain Eukaryota; kingdom Metazoa; phylum Chordata; class Actinopteri; order Salmoniformes; family Salmonidae; genus Oncorhynchus; species Oncorhynchus nerka. The sequence continues at coordinate 9,463,613 of NC_088414.1, read as the reverse complement.
GCAGAGTTCATCTGTCCAGTGTCTGTGTTCTTTTGCCCATCTTAATCTTTTCTTTTTATTGGCCAGTCTGAGATATGGCATTTTCTATGCAACTCTGCCTAGAAGGCCATAATCCAGGAGTCGCCTATTCACTGTTGAGGTTGAGACTGGTGTTTTGCGGGTACTATTTAATGAAGCTGCCAGTTGAGGACTTGTGAGGCATCTGTTTCTCAAACTAGACACTCTAATGTACTTGTCCTCTTGCTCAATTGTGCACCGGGGCCTCCCACTCCTCTTTCTATTCTGGTTAGAGACAGTTTCACTGTTCTGTGAAGGGAGTAGTACACAGCGTTGTACGAGATCTTCAGTTTCTTGGCAATTTCTCGCATGGAATAGCCTTCATTTACCAGAACAATAATAGACTGACGAGTTTCAGAAGAAAGTTATTTGTTTCTGGCCATTTTGAGCCTGTAATCGAACCCACAAATGCTGATGCTCCAGATACTCAACTAGTCTGAAGGCCAGTTTTATTGCTTCTTTAATCAGGACAACAGTTTCTAGCTGTGCTAACAAAATTGCAAAATACTTTTCCAATGATCAATTAGCCTTTTAAATGATAAACCTGGATTAGCTAACACAACGTGCCATTGGAACACAAGAGTGATGGTTGCTGATAATGGGTCTCTGTAGATATTCCATTAAAAATCAGCCGTTTCCAGCAACAAAAGTAATTTACAACATTAACAATGTCTACACTGTATTTCTGATCAATTTGATGTTATTTTAATGGACAAAAAAAATTGCTTTTCTTTCAAAAACAGGGACATTTCTAAGAAACTTTTGAACGTTAGTGTATATTACTTTTTATAGAGTTGCAAAATTTCTAAAAACCTGTTTTTGCTTTGTCATTATAGGGTATTGTGTGTAGATTGATGAGGGAAAATAACAATTTAATCAATTTCAGAATAAGGCTGTAACGTAACAAAAATGTGCAATATTTGCTTTGTGGAATTCACCAGACAGATGTTGCTCTCTGGTTTTGTGATGAAACAAACGTATGTGTAGTTGACTTCATGCCGCCACTGTGTGACTGTTTGTTGTCATGACCTTATTGTATATCACGGTGGAGTCTGAACAAATGGATTATACAGGAAATTACACAATTTGGCTTTTTGGCTTTTTTATTGGCTTCGCTTCCCCAGTGATTTTACCCAAGAACATCTACTGAGGAAGACAGCGGCTTGCCAGAGTTGATAAACGTGTTATTTAAGGGGTGAAGGTGACTTACCCTCCCTGGCCAATCACAGGCGTGATCTTGACGTGCTGCTGTATGCTGTCACCCGACTTCCTCCTGGCGTAGTAGATCCCCTGCCACTCCTAGACTTAGAGAAAGCTACAGTCAGGCGACGCCATAACACTCCTAGAGAATTACAATCGGAAAACTGAATAGAAAACACAGGAGAAAAAAAATCTAGATGAATAGTTGGATGTTCTTCAATGAGGTCCCGAGGTTTTTCAGTGTCTAATACTCTCTCACCTTTCCTTTCTTGATGCAGGTGTTGATGGTGTCTAGAAGATCTGCTCGGTTCTTGTCACTCTTCGGGAGTTCCGTCAGCTCTTTCCCTATCAACTCTCCCTTGTGGTATCCCATCATGCACTCAAATGCCGGGTTCACATACTGGGGGAGGAGGGAGAGAGATGGATTGGTTTTTCCATTTTAACTTGATTTATTTCACCATCATTTCACTGAATACCTAAACGACCCAGCAAAGGTCAAGACCGACTGCGTTTTGTGTGTGCGTGTGTGTGTGCGCGCGTAGCGTAGTTTCTCGACCACGGCAAAGTCCGAGTTTGGGCACTCCCCTCCCTACATTTTTAAAAAACGCTTCAGCCACTCACAAAGCATATACTATCGATCGCTGTCCATGGTTCTGAAATTGCAACGTCTACGCGGCTGCCTATCGATATGCTATCAGATGATGTGGTTGTCATTATCTCATGTTAAGCCTAACGTTTATGTTTCATGAAGCTATAGGGCTCCAGAGCCTACAGGAACATCTGTCTCATCACTCGTAGGCTTACCGGTGTTCACAGAAGGGGGGTTGCTCTCATGAGCTGCCGCTGGGTCTCCGGCAGTCATCAGCTTAGTTTTCTGGGAGAGGAGGAGGAGGAGGAGAAGGTGGGCCGGCACTCTCACTAGAGGAACTGCCACTGTTCTCGAGGGCAGGACGAAGAGGAGGAGGAAGGCCACTGTAATGGCCGGGATGGGGGACAGTGGTCGGGACTGGTAGGCTGCTACGTAAGTAAGCCTACTAGCTTCTGCCTGCGATGGTGTTTCGCCGGTTGAGGACGAGTTGGTAATTCGGTAATTTGGCACGACCTTGATCAGGTAACGCTTTCTTGCGTTGTTTTCGTGCACCACTTGGTCTGGCCTTGTCTTTATCCATCTTGAAGAACATACTCTCCATCCATATCAAGAGTCTGACCTGATTTCCCTTCACTTTTTTGAACTAGATGCACGATGCATGAAGACTATTGTCTGCCTGACTCACCCATACCAATGTAGATTGGTCAACACAAACACTTGGCTTGCTACATGTGCAAATTAAAAAGGGGGGTTACTGTCAAAATGATTGATAATCCCCAGCAGTAATAGTGACACAGTAAACTGACCGGTTCATATGGTTAGCTGTCAGGGGGATATTGGAATTCCCCAAGTCAATTTGTGAGGGCAAGTCTCTAGCCTGTTGCTCGAGTCCTATGTGATACATAGGCTTCATGTAATGTTTTATTAACACACTTCGAAGCATGCCTATTGACTTGATTGGTTTATGTGTTTTTGGCTTGGCTCAGCTTTGGAAAGATTTGAACATACAGTTGAAGTCGGAAGTTTACATACACTTAGGTTGGAGTCATTAAAACTCGTCTTTCAACCACTCCACAAATTTCTTATTAACAAACTATAGTTTTGCAAGTCGGTTAGGAGAGCTACATTGTGCATGACACAAATCATTTTTCCAACAATTGTTTACAGACAGATTAGTTCACTTATAATTCACTGTATCACAATTCCAGTGGGTCAGAAGTTTACATACACTAAATTGACTGTGCTTTTAAAGGGCTTGGAAAATTCCAGAAAATGATGTCACGGCTTTAGAAGCTTCTGATAGGCGAATTGACATAATTGTAGACCTCCACAAGTCTGGTACATGCTTGGAAGCAATTTCCAAACGCCTGAAGGTACCACGTTCATCTGTACATAGAATAGTACGCGAGTATAAACACCATGGGACAACACAGCCATCATACCGCTCAGGAATGAGGGGCGGCAGGGTAGCCTAGTGGTTAGAGCGTTGGACTAGGAAGGTTGCAAGTTCAAATCCCCGAGCTGACAAGGTACAAATCTGTCGTTCTGAACATAAGAATTTGTTCTTAACTGACTTGCCTAGTTAAATAAAAGGTTAAAAAAATAAAAGGAAGGAGACGCGTTCTGTCTGCTAGAGATGAACGTACTTTGGTGTGAAAAGTGCAAATCAAATGTCCTCTGGTCTGATGAAACAAAAATAGAACTATTTGGCCATAATGACCATCGTTATGTTTGGAGGAAAAGGGGGAGGCTTGCAAGCCGAAGAACACCATCCCAACCGTGAAGCACGGGGGTGACAGCATCATGTTGAGGGGGTGCTTTGCTACAGGAGGGACTGGTGCACTTCACAAACTAGGTGGCATCATGAGGAAGGAAAATGATGTGGATATATTGAAGCAACATCTCAAGACATCAGTCAGGAAGTTAAAGCTTGGTCGCAAATGGGTCTTCCAAATGGACAATGACCCCAAGCATCAAATTAAATTAAATCAAAGTTTATTTGTCACGTTCGCAGAATACAACAGGTGTAGACCTTACAGTGAAATGCTTAATTACAGGCTCTAACCAATAGTGCAAAAAAAATGTATGTGTGTGTGTGTGTAAGTAAAGAACTACAACAACAGTAAAAATACATTTGAGAATATGAGTAGCAAGGCTATATACAGTTAGTCAGGCTGATTGAGGTAGTATCTACAGTACATGTAGGCATAGTTAAAGTGACTATGCATATATGATGAACAGAGAGTAGCAGTAGTGTAAAAAGAGGAGATGGCAGGAGGTGGGACAGAATGCAGATAGCTCAGTTAGCCAATGTGCGGGAGCACTGGTTGGTCGGGCCAATTGAGGGAGTATGTACATGGATGTGTAGTTAAAGTGACTATCCATATAAGATAAACAGAAAGTAGCAGCAGCTTAATAAAGGGATTGGGGGGGCACATAATGTAAATAGTCCGGGTAACCATTGGTTACCTGTTCAGAAGTCTTATGGCTTTGGGGGAAAAACTGTTGAGAAGCCTTTTTGTCCTAGACTTGGCACTCCGGTACCGCTTGCCATGCGGTAGTAGAGAGAACAGTCTTTGACTGGGGGTGGCTGGGGTCTTTGACAATTTTTAGGGCCTTCCTCTGACACCGCCTGGTGTAGAGGTCCTGGATGGCAGGCAGCTTTGCCCCAGTAATGTATTGTATTGCGGTCAGAGGCAGAGGCAATTGCCGTACCAGGTAGTGATGCAACCGGTCAGGATGCTCTCGATGTTTCAGCTGTAGAACCTTTTGAGGATCTGAGGACCCATGCCAAATCTTTTTAGTTTCCTGAGGGGGAATAGGCTTTGTCGTGCCCTCTTCACGACTGTCTTGGTGTGTTTGGACCATTCTAGTTTGTTGTTGATGTGGACAACAAGGAATTTGAAGCTCTCAACCTGCCCCGTCGATGAGAATGGGGACCTGCTCGGTGCTTATTTTCCTGTAGTCCACAATCATCTCCTTAATCTTGGTTACGTTGAGGGATTGGTTGTTATTCTGGCACCACCCGGCCAGGTCCCAATTTGTAAGTCGCTCTGGATAAGAGCGTCTGCTAAATGACTTAAATGTAATGTAAATGTATCTGACCTCCTCCCTATAGGCTGTCTCGTCGTTGTCAGTGATCAGGCCTACCACTGTTGTGTCGTCTGCAAACTTAATGATGGTGTTGGACTCGTGCCTGGCCATGCAGTCGTGGGTGAACAGGGAGTACAGGAGGGGACTGAGCACGCACCCCTGGGGAGCTCCAGTGTTGAGGATCAGTGTGGTAGATGTGTTGCTACCTACCCTCACCACCTGGGGGCAACCCGTCAGGAAGTCCAGGATCCTGTTTCAGAGGGAGGTGTTTAGTCCCAGGTTCTTTAGCTTAGTGATGAGCTTTGAGGGTACTATGGTGTTGAACGCTGAGCTGTAGTCAATGAATAGCATTCTCACATAGGTGTTCCTTTTGTCCAGGTGGGAAAGGGCAGTGTGGAGTGCAATAGAGATTGCATCATCTGTGGATCTGTTTGGGCGGTATGCAAATTGGAGTGGGTCTAAGGTTTCTGGGATAATGGTGTTGATGTGAGCCATTACCAGCCTTTCAAAACACTTCATGGCTACAGACGTGAGTGCTACGGGTCTGTAGTGATTTAGGCAGGTTGCCTTTGTGTTCTTGGGCACAGGGACTATGGTGGTCTGCTTGAAGCATGTTGGTATTACAGACTCAATCAGGGACATGTTGAAAATGTCAGTCAAGACATCTGCCAGTTGGTCAGCACATGCCCGGAGCACACGTCCTGGTAATCCGTCTGGCCCTGCAGCCTTGTGTATGTTGACCTGTTTAAACATCTTACTCACGTCGGCTACGGAGAGCGTGATCACACAGTCATCTGGAACAGCTGATGCTCTCATGCATGCCTGTTGCTTGCCTCGAAGCGAGCATAGAAGTGATTTAGCTCGTCTGGTAGGCTCATGTCACTGGGCAGCTCGCGGCTGTGCTTCCCTTTGTAGTCTGTAATAGTTTGCAAGCCCTGCCACATCTGACGAGCATCGGAGCCGGTGTAGTATGATTCAATCTTAGCCCTGTATTGACGCTTTGCCTGTTATATGGTTCGTCGCAGGGCATAGCTGGATTTCTTGTAAGCTTCCGGGTTAGAGTCCCGCACCCTGAAAGCGGCAGCTCTACCCTTTAGCTCAGTGTGAATGTTGCCTGTAATCCATGGCTTCTGGTTGGGGTATGTACGTACAGTCACTGTGGGGGACGATGTCCTCAATGCACTTATTGATAAAGCCAGTGACTGATGTGGTGTATTCCTCAATGTCATCAGAAGAATCCCGGAACATGTTCCAGTCTGTGATAGCAAAACAGTCCTGTAGTTTAGCATCTGCTTCATCTAACCATTTTTTTTATAGACCGAGTCACTGGTGCTTCCTGCTTTAATGTTTGCTTGTAAGCAGGAATCAGGAGGATAGAGTTGTGGTCGAATTTACCAAATGGAGGGCGAGGGAGAGCTTTGTACGCGTATAATTTTTTTCCCTCTGGTTGCACATTTAACATGTTGATTGGTAGAACTGATTTAAGTTTCCCTGCATTAAAGTCTCCGGCCACTAGGAGCGCCGCCTCTAGGTGAGTGGTTTCCTGTTTGCTTATTTCCTTATACAGCTGACTGAGTGAGGTCTTAGTGCCCGCATCTGATTGTGGTGGTAAATAAACAGCCACAAAAAGTATAGCTGAGAACTCTCTAGGCAAGTAGTGTGGCCTGCAATTTATCACAATATACTCTACTTTAGGCGACCAAAATCTAGAGACTTCCATAGATTTCGTGCATCAGCTGTTGTTCACAAATATGCACAGACCGCCCTTCCTCGTCCCGGAGTGTGCTGTTCTATCTTGCCGGTGAAGCGTGTATCCTGCCTATGTCGTCATTCAGCCACGATTCCGTGAAACATAGGATATTACAGTTTTTGATGTCCCGTTGGTAGGATATTCGTGATCTTACCTCGTCTAGTTTATTTTCCAACGATTGCATGTCGGCGAGTAACATCGACGGTAACGGCAGCTTTCCTTACTCGCCTTCTGGGGGTCCGGACGAGGCATCCGGCTCTACTTCCTCTGCGTCGCTTCCTTATGCAAATAATTGGGATGTCTGCCCTGCGGGGTGTTTGGAGAATATCGTGTGAGTCCTGCTTGCTGCTGTTGTTGTTGTTGTTGAAAAAAGTCTTTGTCTAATCCGAGGTGAGTGATCGCTGTCCTGATATCCAGAAGCTCTTTGTCTAATCCGAGGTGAGTGATCGCTGTCCTGATATCCAGAAGCTCTTTGTCTAATCCGAGGTGAGTGATCGCTGTCCTGATATCCAGAAACTCTTTGTCTAATCCGAGGTGAGTGATCGCTGTCCTGATGTCCAGAAGCTCTTTGTCTAATCCGAGGTGAGTGATCGCTGTCCTGATATCCAGAAGCTCTTTGTCTAATCCGAGGTGAGTGATCGCTGTCCTGATGTCCAGAAGCTCTTTGTCTAATCCGAGGTGAGTGATCGCTGTCCTGATATCCAGAAGCTCTTTGTCTAACCCGAGGTGAGTGATCGCTGTCCTGATGTCCAGAAGCTCTTTTCTGCCGTAAGATATTGTTGCAGTAACATTATGTACAAAATCATTTACAAATATCGCAAAAACCCCACATAATAACACAATTGGTTAGGAGACCGTAAAACGGCGGCCATCTCCTCCGGCACCATTTTTTCCCAACTTCCAAAGTTCCAAAATGGCTTAAGGATGACAAAGTCAATGTGTTGGAGTGGCCATCACAAAGTCCTGACCTCAATCCTGTAGAAACTTTGTGGGCAGAACTGAAAAAGTGTGTGTGAGCAAGGAGGCCGACAAACCTGACTCACTTACACCAGTTCTGTCAGGAGGAATGGGACAAAATTCACCCAACTTATTGTGGGACGCTTGTGGAAGGCTACCTGAAACGTTTGACTCAAGTTAAACAATGTAAAGGCAATCCTACTAAATACTAATTGAGTGTATGTAAACTTCTGACCCACTGGGAATGTGATGAAATAAATAAAAGCTGAAATAAATCATTCTCTCTACTATTATTCTGACATTTCACATTCTTAAAATAAAATGGTGATCCTAACTGACCTAAGACTGGGAATTTTTACTAGGATTAAATGTCAGGAATTGTGAAAGACTGAGTTTAAATGTACTTGGCTAAAGTGCATGTAAATGTCCAACTTCAACTGTAAATATGAGATGACCAGTGCATGGCCCCCAGAGCTTGTGGGCCCCCTCCGTGGAGGGGCTGCAGGGTTTTCGCTACGCCAATGGTGTGTGTGTATACCTGTATCACATGGTCTTCACTGGTGATCTCCACAGCCTCCTGACAGTGGTCCAGAGCAGTGAAGACTGAGTTACAAGCCCTGAGGGAGGTAAGAGAGAGTGATCTGTTTAGTCATACATAGTGTGTGTGTGTATGTGTGTGTGTGTGTGTGTGTGTGTGTGTGTGTGTGTGTGTGTGTGTGTGTGTGTGTGTGTGTGTGTGTGTGTGTGTGTGTGTCTGTGTGTGAGGCCCAATGTACCTGAGTTTGAACTGGCAGCGCACCTCTCCATGTTCAATCTGGAGCAACTCATTATAGCAGGCAGAGACACTACTGTTCTCCACATACCTCTGACAGAGAGAGACAGAGAGAGAGAGAGAGAGAGAGAGAGAGAGAGAGAGAGAGAGAGAGATGAAGTGAAATATGACCAACATGGTCAGCTATGAGCCTGGCGGTAGGACATGTGATGAGAGCTCTGACCTGATATGTTAAATAGCCTGCTCACATACAATAAAGTACAGAACAGTTGGTAAACACTGTGATGTGTGTATAAGATGAGCTAACTGACTGGCTGACTGACTGACTCAGCAGATGGATGATAGGATAGCATGAGTGTTTTGAGTTGTCTGGCTCAGTACACTTTACAGAGTCCCAGAGGAGACGGTGGGGGCAGATGTCATGCCATATAAAGTCCTATCCCCTCTTCCCCGTATAGTACATAGAGAACATAGAAGGAGAAGAGTGCATACTCTGCTGAGTCCAGCGCAGAGGAGAGGAAGAACAGACTGCTCCTCCTGACCTGAAGGCCTTTAGAGTAGAGAGAACAGCATAGGCAGTACACACTATGACATTATCATCCTCAGCTCACATAAGATATACAGTGCCTTCAGAAAGTATTCATACCCCTTGACTTATTTCACATTTTGTTGTGTTACAGCCTGAATTCAAAACGGAATAAATATATTTTGTTTCTCACCCATCTACACACAATACCCCATATTTACATCGTGAAAACATGTTTTTAGAAATTGTTGCAAATTTATTGAAAATGAAATACATAAATATCTCATTTACATAAGTATTCACACCCCTAAGTCAATACTTTGTAGAAGCCCCTTTGGAGAAGATTACAGCTGTGTGGCCATTATTCTTTTAAAATTCATTGCTCGACAGCCATTTTCAAGTCTTGCCATAGATTTTCAAGCCGATTTAAGTCAAAACTGTAACTAGGCTACTAAGAAACATTCAATGTTGTTTTGGTAAGCAACTCCAGTGTAGATTTGGACTGCTGAAAGGTGAATTCCTCTCCCAGTATCTGTTGGAAAGCAAACTGAACCAGGTTTTCATCTAGCATTTTGCCTGTGTTTATAGCTGTATTCTGTTTATTTTTATCCTAAAAAACTCCCTAGTCCTTGCCAATGACAAGCATACCCATAACATATTGCAGCCACCAACATGCTTGAAAATATGAAGTGTGTTGTGTTGGATTTGCCCCAAACATAACGCTTTGTATTTCAGGAAAAAAGTTAATTTCTTTGACACAGTTTTTGCAGTATTACTTAAGTGCCTTGTTGCATGTTTTGGAATATTTGTATTCTTTTTGGGCTTCCTTCTTTTCACTCTAGGCAGTCAGGTTAGTATTGTGGAGCAATGTTGTTGATCCATCCTCAGCCTTCTCATTACAGAGCCATTAAACTCTGTAACTGTTTTAAAATCACCATTAGCCTCAAGGTGAAATCCCTAAGCTGTTTCCTTCCTCTCCGATAACCGAGTTAGGAAGGATGCCTGTACCTTTGTAGTGATTGGGTGTATTGATACACCATCCAAAGTGAAATTAAGAACTTCACCGTGCTCAAAGAGCTATTCAGCCGGGTTTGTTTTACATATCTACCAATTGTGGCCCCTCATTGCGAAGCATTGGTCTTTGTGGCTGAATCTGTGCTTCACTACTCAATTGAGAGACCTTACAGATAAGTGTATGTGTTGGATACAGAGATGAGGTAGTCGTTAAAATATCCTGTTAACCACTGTTATTGAACATGCAATGAGTCCATGCAACTTATTATGCAATTTGCTAAGCACATTTTTACTTCTGAACTTAGTTAGGCTTGTCATAACAAAGGGGTTGAATACTTATTGACTCAAGATATTTCAGCTGTTCATTTTGTATTCATTTAAAAAAAAAAGTTATATCAAAAAATTCCACTTTGACATTTACATTTCAGTCATTTAGCAGACACGCTTATCCAGAGTGACTTACAGGAGCAATTAGGGTTAAGTGCCTTGCTCAAGGGCTCATCGGCAGATTTTTCACCTAGTCAGCTCGGGGATTCAAACTGAATCACTAGGCTACATTATGTGGTATTGTGTATCGATCAGTGAAACAAAATCTAAATGTAATACATTTTAAATACAGGCTGGAACAGAACAAAATGTGGAAAAAGTCAAGGGGTGTGAATAGTTCACTAAACACTGTATCATTATAGAATACACATACATGTACTGCATGTCATTATCACCATCAACATGTATTATTATAGAATACACATACATGTACTGCATGTCATTATCACCATCAACATGTATTATTATAGAATACACATACATGTACTGCATGTCATTATCACCATCAACGTGAAAACATTATATTTGGTGTGTGTGTGTGTGAATATGTATGTAACTTCAGTTGTGAGAAAAATAATCCTCTTGAATGGCAATAAACGCCATCAATCAATTACGATTTGATAGACGTGTATACTCACGTCTGTGGCACAACGGCCAGAATGACTGTGTGTTCTGAGCGCTTTGTGGCACGAATCAACCTGGATCAACAACACAAGAGATTGATCATCTAAGAGACGGATAAAACAGAAGAGCTCGGAATCCCGCAGATGGTCAAGAAAAATATATATTTTCACAACCACAAAATGTTAAAATATACACATGACCTACGAAGACTTGAAGTGCTTTTGTGCTTTACCTTAAACAAATTCCCTCGCTAACTCACGAGGCAGGTTTGAGAGCAATAAGTGTGATTGAGTTGATCGCTTCATTTGACAGACACACAACACGAGAGGAGGCTTTAGAATGATTGCCAGTATAAACATCTGGGCAGTGGAGGAGTGATGTCATTGGCATATGAGAGAACATTTCTCTACTTTGCACAGGCTCACCATGGACACAATGTACTGGAGGGAGGAAGGGAGGAAGGGAGAGGGAAGGAGTTTGAGAGAAGGAGAGAGAGGGAAGGAGAGAGAGAGAGATGAGAGAGAGAGGAGAAAGAGGGAAGGGTGGAGAGAGGAGAGAGATAAGGAGAAAGAGGGAAGGAGAGAGAGAGAAGGAGAGAGAGTGGGAGGAAAGGATAAATGTGAGTGATGGCAAAAGCCTCTTGGCTGGCAGGGGACATGCAGGGAGGGAGGAAAGTAAGGAGAGAGAGAGAGAGAGAGAGAGAGAGAGAGAGAGAGAGAGAGAGAGAGAGGAAGAAAGAAAGAAAAATACTTGTGATAGGTCTTTATTGAGAAGAGAGAAAGCCACTCTCTCTGCTTCTGGGAAAATATTACCATGCGTGACTAATAACTCTAATCACTAGATACTGTATAAAGAAGCATATGATGGTCTGACCACATGATAAATACTGTTATTAGGACAGTTTGAGTTTTTAGTGTATCTACACTGAACAAAAATATAAACACAACATGTTTCATGAGCTGCAAAAAAAATTATTGCAGACATTTTCCATATGCACAAAAATCTTATTTCTCTCATATTTTGTGCACAAATTAGTTTATATCCCTGTTCTCCTTTGCCACGATAATCCATCTACCTGACAGGTGTGGCATATGAAGAAGCTGATTAATCAGCATAATCATTACACAGGTGCACCTTGTGCGGGGGACAATAAAAGGCCACTCTAAAATGTACAGTTTTGTCACACAACACAATGACACAGACGTCTCAAGTTTTGAGGGAGCGTGCAATTGGCATGCTGACTGCAGGAATGTCCACCAGAACTGTTGCCAGAGACTTGAATGTTAGATAATTATTGAACTATTCCAACCGGCCTAACAACCGGCCTAACAACCGGCCTAACAACCACAGACCACGTATATAGCGAAGTGCGGGCGAGCGGTTTGCTGATGTTAATGTTGTGAACAGAGTGCCCCATGGTGCGGTGTTAATTGTATGGGCAGGCAAAAGCTACGGACAATGAACACAATTGCATTTTATCGATAGGCAATTTGAACGTTCAGAGACATCGTGACGAGATCCTGAGGCCCATTGTCCTGCCATTAATCCGCCGCCGCCACCTCACGTTTCAGCATGGTAATGTACGGCACCATGTCGCAAGGATCTGTGCACAAGCTGAAAATGTCCCAGTTCTTCCATGGCCTGTATACTCACCCGACATGTCACCCATTAAGCATGTTTGGGATGCTCTGGATCGACGTGTACGACAGTGTGTTCCAGTTCCCGCCAATATCTAGCAACTTCGCACAGCCATTGAAGAGCAGTGGGACAACATTCCACAGGCCACAATTAACATTAACAATTAACATCCTGATCAACTCTATGCAAAAGGAGATGTGTCGCAATGCATGAGGCAAATAGTGGTCACACCAGATACTGACTGGTTTTATAATGCACACCCTTAAATGTTTTTAAGGTATCTGTGATGCAAATCTGTATTCCAAGTCATGTGAAATCCATAGATCAGCTAAACATTTTTAGATTGCTAAATTAGTTTAGAGGCCAGCTATCTAAACTTGTTATCAAGGTGGAATTACCGGCTGTGTGTGTGTGTGTGTGGGGGGGGCATTGATTTGGTTCGTCAGTGTCACCCAGATATCATATTGAAAATTGCAAACATCTCTCTCCACCCTATGGCAAAATGTGGAGAATTGCATGAAATTAGTTTTAAAACTGTAAAATCTTCTCTCTGCTCCATGGCAAAATGTGTACAATTGCAGCAAACGTGCTTTAAAACTACATAATTTTCTCTACACCCCATGGCAAAATGTGTGGAATTGCACAAAAGTAACTTTTTAAAACATTTTTTTTTACTCCACTGTCAAGATGGTGGCCACTAATTTTTTTTGCTCACAATGCAATGTGTGTGTATGTGAGGGTATGGATTCGGGGACACCGACCTGTGAGCAAGATTCTTTTGTGGCCCCCAGCCCCATCAACGTTGCCCATCACACACATCACACACACACACACACACACACACACACACACACAGTCAGTTTGAGTTTACCGACAGACAGCTTCTGCCTCAAAGTATCGTGAGTGGCGTCCATCGATGACTACAATCTCGTGGCTCTTGTCCAGGAAACACTCGATGGCGGACTCGGGCGTTCGGGCGATGTTACACCTGAAACCCGCCCGGTCACACGCCCACCAGAAGGCATCGCTTTGACCATCCTCCTTCGCAAACACCAGCAGGACCTGGGACAGAGAGAGAGAGAGAGAGAGAGAGAGAGAGCAGGTCTGAAATACCTCTTACCTGACAGAGGCAGCTTGCTGCCAAAACATTGGTTACTTTAATAAATAATTTGTATATAAATAATTTGTTTGCTTGTCAGAGCAATGGTGTGTGGTTATAATCTTTCTGAAGTTGTTTTATACAAACATGAAGCTAGGACCGGTAGACTAATAAGCATATCAGTGCTGATTTACAGCACAGTATCACAATTAAAAAAAAAATTAGTAAAACATACATCACTTAAAGGTGCAATATGCATAAATCGCATTTCCTGGTTGCTAAAATTCGAATAGTTTGCCTAATTTCAGTTAATGTGACAAAACAAGCAATGTATATTGTACTGTAGATAATCAATGCACCATAAAACCTGCTGTGAAATATCTTTCCTATAATCAAAAATATTACATTTTCAGCTGTTTGAAGCTGGTGTACAAAACCAAACGTAAAAGATGCAAAAACGAAACAGAAGAACGGGAAGCATAGACATAGCTCACATAGAACAGATCTACCGCTTCTTAGACTTGATTTTAATGTGAACGACAGATCTGTAACTCACATTTCTATGTGAATTTGGTCGGGTCCCCCACAACGTTACATATTGCAGCATTAACTGTTCAAACACACAACTTCACACCACTTTCCCAGGGCATCTTCTGGGATGAAAGCCTGCTATTGTTCCTTAATCTATACAGAACAAAAATATAAATGCAGCATGTAAAATGTTTGTTCCATGTTTCATGAGCTGAAATAAAAGATCCCAGAAATGTTTCATATACACAAAAAGCTTATTTCTCTCAAATGTTGTGCACAAATTTGTTTACATCCCTGTTAGTGAGCATTTCTCCTCTGCCAAGGTAATCCATCCACCTGACAGGTGTGGCATATCAAGAAGCTGATTAAACAGCATGATAATTACAGAGGTGCACCTTGTGCAGGGGACAATAAAAGGTCACTCTAAAATGTGCAGTTTTGTCACACAACACAATGCCACAGATGTCTAAATTTTTGAGGGTGCGTGCAATTGGCACGCTGACTGCAGGAATGTCCACCAGAGCTGTTACCAGATAATTTAATGTTCATTTCTCTACCATAAGCCGCATCCATCGTCATTTTAGAGAATTTGGCAGTATGATTAACCGTTCTCACAACCGCATGTACGTACCACGGGTAACCAAGCCAGCCGAGGAACTCCACATCCGGCTTCTCCACAGCCGGATAGTCTGAGACTGGCCACCCGGACAGCTGATGAAACTGAGGAGTATTTCGGTCTGTAATGAAGCCCTTTGTGGGGAAAAACTCATTCTGATTGGCTGGGCCTGGCTCCCAAGCGGATGGGCTCACAGTGCATTCGGAAAGTATTCCGACCCCTTGACAACTCACACATTTCGTTATGTTACAAAATGTGGAAAAGAGTTAAGGGGTCTGAATAGTTTACTTATGCACAGTGTGCCCTCCCAGGCCCCTGCCCATTCATGTGAAATCCATGGATTAGGGCCTAATGAATTGATTTAAATTGCCTGATTTCCTCATATGAACTGTAATAGAAAAAATAGAAAAATCTATATTTTCTTTTGTGTTATTGACTATACGTTTGTTTATGTGTTGTTGTTTTTGTAGCACTGCTTTGCTTTATCTTGGCCAGGTCTCAGTTGTAAATGAGAACTTGTTCTCAACTGCACTACCTGGTTAAGTAAAGTTGAAATATTATATATTTTTGTTGCGCTTTGCGTTCATATTTTTGTTCAGTATAAGAGTAACCAGGAACCAGGTGGATGATAGTTAATGATGGCTGATGAGAGCTGTATTTCACACCAAAATGTCTGGCCTGTACTGTACACCGACTGGTTGTTCTTCATACTGTAACTTTACCAATACTTGACTCCTATAGTAGAGCAGTAAGAGACAAGAGGCAAGAATGGAGGGACTTGTGTACACGCACACACACACACACACACACACACACACACACACACACACACACACACACACACACACACACACACACACACCAATGGACAACTAACACAGGGAGAAAGGAAGTAGGGATAGAGATTTATAAAGATTTCCTAATTACTAATTCACTTTTTAGATTTGTGTGGTAATTGCTAGATATTACTGCAATGTTGGTGCTAGGAACACAAGCATTTCGCTACGCCCGCACAAACCATCTGCTAAATATGTGTAGGCCGACCAATAGAATTTGATTTGATTTCGATTTGATTGAAAGAGAAACAGACCGAGGGAGACCAAGAAGAGAGGAGAAGGGAGATGAGAGAGAGCGAGCCGTCTCGCCAGTCATGCCGGACAGACTGGCAGGAGCATGAGGGAACGAAGGGAGCAGAGGATGGATGAGAAGAAGAGGAGAAAAGGGAAGGGGGGGGAAAGGAGCTGGCATTGGTAGGAGGCTGTGAAAGGTCTACACCCTTTGATCCCGAGCTGGGCTGTGTAACCATGGAGCTGCCGTGTGAAATTCCACACACACACACACACACACACACACACACCTCAGGCGACGCCGTCCCAAAATCCTACTATCTGCCGACCTGCCCTGCACCCGCACACGGGCCAGACAGTTCTGTGTGTGTTGCCGCTTGAGTGCGTGTACATACACATAATCAAATCAAATCACAGTTTATTTGTCACATTACTTACAAGCCCTTAACACACAACAGCTTCATGCCACGACTCCAACGACATCATTAAGTTTGCCGATGATGCAACAGTGTTAGGCCTGATCACCGACAACAATGAGACAGCCTATAGGGAGGAGGTCAGAGACCTGGCAGTGTGGTGCCAGGATAAAAACCTCTCCCTCAACGTGGAAAAGGAGCACGCTTCCATTCTCATCGACAGGGCTGTAGTGGAGCAGGTTGAGAGCTTCAAGTTCCTTGGCGTCCACATCACCAACAAACTAACATGGTCCAAGCACACCAAGACAGTCGTGAAGAGGGCTCGACAAAACCTATTCCCCCTCAGGAGACTGAAAAGATTTGGCATGGGTCCTCAGATCTTCTAAAGGTTCTACAGCTGCACCACTGAGAGCATCCTGACGGGTTGCATCACTGCCTGGTAAGGCAACTGCTCGGCGTCCGACTGCAAGGCACTACAGAGGGTAGTGCGTACGGCCCAGTACATCACTTGGGACAAGCTTCCTGCCATCCAGGACCTCTATACCAGACGGTGTCAGAGCAAGGCCCTAAAAATGGTCAAAGACTCCAGCCACCCTAGTCATAGACTGTGCTCTAGCCCCAAGGCTTAGGTCCAAGAGGCTTCTAAACAGCTTCTACCACTCACGCCATAAGACTCCTGAACACCTAATCAAATGGCTACCCAGACTATTTGCATTGCCTCCCCCTTTTATGATGCTGCTACTCTCTGTTATTATATATATATATATATCATCATAGTCACTTTAATAACTCTACCTACATGTACATATTACCTAACCGGTGCCCCCACACATTGACTCTGTACAGTAACACCTTGTATATAGCCTCCACATTGACTGTACTGGTACCCCCTGTATATAGCCTCCACATTGACTCTGTACCGGTACCCCCTGTATATAGCCTCCACATTTACTCTGTACCGGTATCCCCTGTATATAGCCTCCACATTGACTCTGTACCGGTACCCCCTGTATATAGCCTCCACATTTACTCTGTACCGGTATCCCCTGTATATAGCCTCCACATTGACTCTGTACCGGTACCCCCTGTATATAGCCTCCACATTGACTCTGTACCGGTATCCCCTGTATATAGCCTCCACATTGACTCTGTACCGGTACCCCCTGTATATAGCCTCCACATTGACTCTGTACCGGTACCCCCTGTATATAGCCTCCACATTGACTCTGTACCAGTACCCCTGTATATAGCCTCCACATTGACTCTGTACCGGTACCCCCTGTATATAGCCTCCACATTGACTCTGTACCAGTACCCCCTGTATATAGCCTCCACATTGACTCTGTACCGGTACCCCCTGTATATAGCCTCCACATTGACTCTGTACCAGTACCCCTGTATATAGCCTCCACACTGACTCTGTACCAGTACCCCCTGTATATAGCCTCCACACTGACTCTGTACCGGTACCCCTGTATATAGCCTCCACATTGACTCTGTACCAGTACCCCTGTATATAGCCTCCACATTGACTCTGTACCGGTACCCCCTGTATATAGCCTCCACATTGACTCTGTACCAGTACCCCCTGTATATAGCCTCCACATTGACTCTGTACCGGTACCCCTGTATATAGCCTCCACACTGACTCTGTACCGGTACCCCCTGTATATAGCCTCCACATTGACTCTGTACCGGTACCCCTGTATATAGCCTCCACATTGACTCTGTACCAGTACCCCTGTATATAGCCTCCACATTGACTCTGTACCGGTACCCCCTGTATATAGCCTCCACACTGACTCTGTACCGGTACCCCTGTATATAGCCTCCACATTGACTCTGTACCGGTACCCCTGTATATAGCCTCCACATTGACTCTGTACCAGTACCCCTGTATATAGCCTCCACACTGACTCTGTACCGGTACCCCCTGTATATAGCCTCCACATTGACTCTGTACCGGTACCCCTGTATATAGCCTCCACATTGACTCTGTACCGGTACCCCTGTATATAGCCTCCACATTGACTCTGTACCAGTACCCCCTGTATATAGCCTCCACACTGACTCTGTACCAGTACCCCCTGTATATAGCCTCCACACTGACTCTGTACCAGTACCCCCTGTATATAGCCTCCACATTGACTCTGTACCAGTACCCCCTGTATATAGCCTCCACATTGACTCTGTACCGGTACCCCTGTATATAGCCTCCACATTGACTCTGTACCAGTACCCCTGTATATAGCCTCCACATTGACTCTGTACCGGTACCCCCTGTATATAGCCTCCACATTGACTCTGTACCGGTACCCCCTGTATATAGCCTCCACATTGACTCTGTACCGGTACCCCCTGTATATAGCCTCCACATTGACTCTGTACCGGTACCCCCTGTATATAGCCTCCACATTGACTCTGTACCGGTACCCCCTGTATATAGCCTCCACATTGACTCTGTACCGGTACCCCCTGTATATAGCCTCCACATTGACTCTGTACTGGTACCCCTGTATATAGCCTCCACATTGACTCTGTACCGGTACCCCCTGTATATAGCCTCCACATTGACTCTGTACCGGTACCCCCTGTATATAGCCTCCACATTGACTCTGTACCGGTACCCCTGTATATAGCCTCCACATTGACTCTGTACCAGTACCCCCTGTATATAGCCTCCACATTGACTCTGTACCGGTACCCCCTGTATATAGCCTCCACATTGACTCTGTACCGGTACCCCCTGTATATAGCCTCCACATTGACTCTGTACCGGTACCCCCTGTATATAGCCTCCACATTGACTCTGTACCAGTACCCCCTGTATATAGCCTCCACATTGACTCTGTACCCGTACCCCTGTATATAGCCTCCACATTGACTCTGTACCGGTACCCCCTGTATATAGCCTCCACATTGACTCTGTACCGGTACCCCTGTATATAGCCTCCACATTGACTCTGTACCAGTACCCCTGTATATAGCCTCCACATTGACTCTGTACCAGTACCCCTGTATATAGCCTCCACATTGACTCTGTACCGGTACCCCTGTATATAGCCTCCACATTGACTCTGTACCAGTACCCCCTGTATATAGCCTCCACATTGACTCTGTACCGTACCCCCTGTATATAGCCTCCACATTGACTCTGTACCGGTACCCCCTGTATATAGCTTCCACATTGACTCTGTACCAGTACCCCTGTATATAGCCTCCACATTGACTCTGTACCGGTACCCCCTGTATATAGCCTCCACATTGACTCTGTACCAGTACCCCTGTATATAGCCTCCACATTGACTCTGTACCGGTACCCCCTGTATATAGCCTCCACATTGACTCTGTACCGGTACCCCCTGTATATAGCCTCCACATTGACTCTGTACCGGTACCCCCTGTATATAGCCTCCACATTGACTCTGTACCGGTACCCCCTGTATATAGCCTCCACATTGACTCTGTACCGGTACCCCCTGTATATAGCCTCCACATTGACTCTGTACCGGTACCCCCTGTATATAGCCTCCACATTGACTCTGTACCGGTACCCCCTGTATATAGCCTCCACATTGACTCTGTACCGGTACCCCCTGTATATAGCCTCCACATTGACTCTGTACCAGTACCCCCTGTATATAGCCTCCACATTGACTCTGTACCGGTACCCCCTGTATATAGCCTCCACATTGACTCTGTACCAGTACCCCCTGTATATAGCCTCCACATTGACTCTGTACCAGTACCCCCTGTATATAGCCTCCACATTGACTCTGTACCAGTACCCCTGTATATAGCCTCCACATTGACTCTGTACCAGTACCCCCTGTATATAGCCTCCACATTGACTCTGTACCGTACTCCTGTATATAGCCTCCACATTGACTCTGTACTGGTACCCCCTGTATATAGCCTCCACATTGACTCTGTACCAGTACCCCTGTATATAGCCTCCACATTGACTCTGTACCAGTACCCCTGTATATAGCCTCCACATTGACTCTGTACCGGTACCCCTGTATATAGCCTCCACATTGACTCTGTACCAGTACCCCCTGTATATAGCCTCCACATTGACTCTGTACCAGTACCCCCTGTATATAGCCTCCACATTGACTCTGTACCAGTACCCCTGTATATAGCCTCCACATTGACTCTGTACCGGTACCCCCTGTATATAGCCTCCACATTGACTCTGTACCAGTACCCCTGTATATAGCCTCCACATTGACTCTGTACCAGTACCCCTGTATATAGCCTCCACATTGACTCTGTACCGGTACCCCCTGTATATAGCCTCCACATTGACTCTGTACCAGTACCCCCTGTATATAGCCTCCACATTGACTCTGTACCAGTACCCTCTGTATATAGCCTCCACATTGACTCTGTACCGGTACCCCCTGTATATAGCCTCCACATTGACTCTGTACCGGTACCCCTGTATATAGCCTCCACATTGACTCTGTACCGGTACCCCTGTATATAGCCTCCACATTGACTCTGTACCGGTACCCCTGTATATAGCCTCCACATTGACTCTGTACCGGTACCCCCTGTATATAGCCTCCACATTGACTCTGTACCAGTACCCCCTGTATATAGCCTCCACATTGACTCTGTACCGGTACCCCTGTATATAGCCTCCACATTGACTCTGTACCGGTACCCTGTATATAGCCTCCACATTGATTCTGCACTGTTGGTTAAGGGCCAGTACCCCTGTATATAGCCTCCACATTGACTCTGTACACCTGTTGGTTACCCCTGTATATAGCATCACACATTGACTCTGTACCAGTACCCCCTGTATATAGCCTCCACATTGACTCTGTACCACTGTACCCCTGTAAGGGCTTGTATAGCCTCCACATTGACTCTGTACCACTGGTCTACACCTGTATATAGCCTCCACTAAACCTTGACTCTGTACCGGTACCCCCTGTATATAGCCTCCACATTGACTCTGTACATTTCACTGTAAGGTACCCCCTGTATATAGCCTCCACATTGACTCTGTACCGGTTACCCCCACTGTATAGCCTCCACATTGACTCTGTACATATTTCCCTGTATATCTCCTACACCTTGACTCTCTTTCACTGGTACCCCCTGTATATAGCCTCGCTATTGTTATTTTAATGCGGCTCTTTAATTATTTCTAACATTTATTTATTATTATGTAGGTATTTTTCTTCAAACTGCACCTGTTGGTTAAGGGCTTGTAAGTAAGCATTTCACTGTAAGGTCTACACCTGGTGTCTTCATCATTTCACTGTAAGGTCTACACCTGGTGTCTTCATCATTTCACTGTAAGGTCTACACCTGTTGGTTAAGGGCTTGTAAGTAAGCATTTCACTGTAAGGTCTACACCTGTACTCGGCGCATGTGGCAAATACAATTGGATTTGATTTAAGAAGTTTTAAGACAAAAAAAAGTGTTAAGTAAAAAATAGAAAATAAAAGTAACAATTAATTAAATAGCAACAGTAAAATAACAATAGCAAGGCTCTATAGAGGCGGTACCAGTACAGAATCAACGTGCGGGGGCACCGGTTAGCCGAGGTAATTGAGGTAATATGTACATGTAGGAAGAGTTAAAGTGACTGATCGTACCTCCTCCAAGTGGATGTCTTTCATGATTATCTTTATCATCCAAGTAGTTGGAGTGTGTTCGAACACACAATCACTTCATAGTGATTAACCCCAGTGGTTTCCCTAAGTGGTTTACACACTGTGTTGCCCTCAAGGCAGGACTGACATAGAGAAGGGCCTCTACCCCTGACTGCTGTGCCATGCTGACTCAGCCAATCACAGTTCAGAGGTTAAAGCTAGAATCCTTTAAGCCTCCATCTCTGCACACCCTTGACCAGGCAGACAGATAGGGGGACAAAGGTATGGAACAAACAAACAAACAAACAGACAGACAGACAGATAGTTTCTCAGAGCGATAGCGAGAGACATCTAGCTGACTGGCTTTACACCAAGTCTTGTCAGTGGGACTCCTCTTGGCATAGAGCCAAGGAGTACGGTGTGGAGGAGAAATACATACTAGCAGTCATCAATCTGATGGATGATTCCCAATAAGCATGGTTTACTCCTCACACTCAGAACAACATGTAAATGCTTTCCCGTGTTTTGAAGTGGGGGCTACAGCATGTTTCTCCATATGGTTTCTTAAGTTAAGAGACCATCCTAAGTTCCCTGTCCAAAGTAAGAGCAGAGCACCCTGTACACTGTCTTCTGCAGCCTACAGTCAACAACAGTTCACCCTCTGAGCCCTCAGAGGAAAATAATCCCTCTGATTGAGGAGGAGTCCTGTGAAAGGGTGCAGAAACGAAGGAGCGGAGAGAAGTAGATTTGGAGCTACCGAGTCTTTCCAGGGCTCAGAGGGAACGATAAATGTCAGGAGGGAACTTTCAGCACGCAACTCTCTCCTCCAGAGAATTTGATCATTTCTTCTCTCTTTTCTCTCTCGTTCTCTCTGTTCAAGTGGGAGGGAGGTAAAGAGGGAATGGGGAGTTAGATCATGGTACAGTAGAATTTGTGTGTGCATGACTCCGTGTGCGTACGAGACTTGTGTGTGTGTGCGGATGTGTGTGTGTGTGTGTGTGTGTGTGTGGATGTGTGTGTGTGTGTGTGTGCGGATGTGTGTGTGTGTGTGTGTGTGTGTGTGTGTGCGGATGTGTGTGTGTGCGGATGTGTGTGTGCTTCCGCTGTCTGTTTGTGCGTGTGCATGACTCTCTGTGAGTGTGTACGTAACTGTACGTGTGAGTGTGTGTCTGTTTCTGTGCGTGTGCTCCCTTGTGTGTCTGTTTGTGTGTATGACTTTGTGTGCGTGTTTGCGTGACTCTTCGTGTGTGTGTGTGTGTGTGTGTGTCTGGGTGCGCTCCACATCTTGAGGAGAGTAGTTATTTTAATGGAGCGTGTGTTGAGGGCTGTATGGGGAGGAGGGGTTGTAATAAAGTCTCTAGTCCTTCCACCTGGTTCAGCCAGACATTGCCAGACACTACCTCCAGCAGAGGCTTTCACACAGCCTGATAACGAAGAATGGATGAGTTCTGGATATGAGGTTTGGAGGAGGTTTTTATTCAGCACAATAAAGACGGACGGATGAAGGGTAGAGCCTTTCAGTATGTATTTTCCTTCAAACACTTTGAGCATTTGATTCAGCCATTTGATTCAGCCAGGTTTGCACTATTGGGACTATTCCATTACTCCATCAAGCACAATGACAGAGATGTAAGAAGACAGAGACCTAGATGTCTAGATGCACAAGAAACATAAAACACCTATGATCTTGTGTAACTAACACTCCCTTCCCTAAATGACACAACAGCGTTAATGCCTGGGAGATAATCTGGCCTTCTCAAAGGCTCACACTGCCTTAATCCCAATCCACAGGACACAACCTTAACCTCAAACTAGCAGTTGTTCACAGCTGGTTACCGGAAACTTAACTACCACCAACCCACACACCATCAGGTGTAAAGCAGGGATGGAACCAGTTCAGGGAACTGTTTGTTGTTGTTCCTGCACATATCTGACCAATCAAACATGTTAACATCTAGCTTACCCGTTCCATACCAAAATGCTCTATCTGCACTAACTGGTGGAGTAAATTCACAAGCTAAATGTAATTACTATGTACATTTCACGAGTTAAAATATAAATGAAATGGAACTTTTGTGAACCATACATTTTTTGGAGGGTTTGAACAGGTTCAGAACTTTATTATGCTGGTCGGAACCCAAGAAATCGGGTTTCTGTTCGGAACGGAACAATTGGAAAATACATTTGGTTCCAACCCCCTAGTGAAACAAGTAATATAGTGTACATGTATGCCGCACGCCATGTTGTGTCATGTGGTGTCTCATTGTTACGCCATGTTGTGTCATGTGGTGTCTCATTGTTACGCCATGTTGTGTCATGTGGTGTCTCATTGTTACGCCATGTTGTGTCATGTGGTGTCTCATTGTTACGCCATGTTGTGTCATGTGGTGTCTCATTGTTACGCCATGTTGTGTCATGTGGTGTCTCATTGTTACGCCGTGTTGTGTCATGTGGTGTCTCATTGTTACGCCATGTTGTGTCATGTGGTGTCTCATTGTTACGTTGTGTCATGTGGTGTCTCATGTTGTGTCATGTGGTGTCTCATTGTTACGCCATGTTGTGTCATGTGGTGTCTCATTGTTGTGTCATGTGGTGTCTCATTGTTACGCCATGTTGTGTCATGTGGTGTCTCATTGTTACGCCATGTTGTGTCATGTGGTGTCTCATTGTTACGCCATGTTGTGTCATGTGGTGTCTCATTGTTACGCCATGTTGAAACCATTCTATCATGCAATGATATCTACAGTGTTTCCCCTAAATTCATTGAAACCAAAGAATTGGACGCAAGTAAAAATATATACAGTACCAGTCAAAAATGTGGACACACCTACTCATTCCAGGGTTTTTCTTTATTTTGACTATTTTCTACATTGTAGAATAATAGTGAAGACATCAAAACAATGAAATAATGTGGTAACCAAAAAAAAGTGTCAAACATATCCAAATATATGTTATATTTGAGATTCTTCAAAGTAGCCACCCTTTGTCTTGATGACAGCTTTGCATACTCTTAGCATTCTCTCAACCAGCTTCATGAGGTAGTCACCTGGAATGCATTTCAATTAACAGGTGTGCCTTGTTAAAAGTTAATTTGTGGAATTTCTTCCCTTCTTAATGCGTTTGAGCCAATCAGTTGTGTTGTGACAAGGTAGGGTTGGTATACAGAAGATAGTCCTATTTGGAAAAAGACAAAGTCCATATTATGGCAAGAACAGCTCAAATAAGCAAAGGGAAACAACAGTCCATCATTACTTGAAGACATGAAGGTCAGTCAATTTCAAGAACTTTGAAAGTTTCTTCAAGTGCAGTCGCAAAAACCATCAAGCGCTATGATGGAACTGGCTCTCATGAGGACCGCCACAGGAAAGGTAGACCCAGAGTTACCTCTTCTGCAAAGGATAAGTTCATTAGAGTTACCAGCCTCAGACATTGCAGCACAAATAAATGCTTCACAGAGTTCAAGTAACAGACACATCTCAACATCAACTGTTCAGAGGAGACTGTGTGAATCAGACATTCATGGTCAAATTGCTGCAAAGAAACCACAACTAAAGGACACCAATAATAAGAAGAGACTTGCTTAGGCCAAGAAACACGAGCAATGGACATTAGACTGGTGGAAATCTGTACTTTGGTCTGATTAGTACAACTTTGAGATATTTGGTTCCAACCGACAAGTCTTTGTGAGACGCAGAGAAGGTGAACAGATGATCTCTGCATGTGTGGTTCCCACCGTGAAGCATGGAGGAAGAGGTGTGATTCAAGCCACACTTAACCAGAATGTCTACCACAGCATTCTGCATCGATACACCATCCCGTCTGGTTTGCGCTTAGTGGGACTATTATTTGTTTTTCAACAGGACAATGACCCAACCCCTCCAGGCTGTGTAAGGGATATTTGACCAAGAAGGAGAGTGATGGAGTGCTGCATCAGATGACCTGGCCTCCACAATCACCCGACCTCAACCCAATTGAGATGGTTTGGAATGATTTGGACCGTAGAGTGAAGGAAAAGCAGCCACCTCAGCATATGTGGGAACTTCTTCAAGACTGTTGGAAAAGCATTCCAGGTGAAGCTGGTTGACAGAATGCCAAGAGAATACCACATAATGACAAAGCAAAAACAGTTTTTTAAAACATATTTGCAACAAAAAAATGACAAAGCTGTCATCAAGGCAAAGGGTGGCTACTTTGAAGAATCTAAAATCTTTTTTAACACTTTTTTTGGTTACTACATGATTCCATATGTGTTATTTCATAGTTTTATGGTCTTCACTATTATTCTGCAATGTATAAAATAGTATTGCACCCCCTTACCCTTGCCACCAAACACTGAGATCACATCCCATAGTGAATACAGACACAGTCACAATCTACATATTGTAGATAGACATACAGCGCATTCGGAAAGTATTCAGACCCCTTGACTTTTTCCACATTTGTTACATTGCAGCCTTATACTAAAATTTATACAATTGTTTTTTCCCCTCATCAGTCTACACACAATACCACATAATGACATAGCAAAACCATTTTGTTTTTGTCTTGGCTGTGTGCTTAGGGTCGTTGTCGTGTTAGAAGGTGAACCTTTGGCCCAGTTTGAGGTCCTAAGTGCTCTGGAGCAGGTTTTCATCAAATATCTCTCTGTACTTTGCGCCGTTCATTTTTCCCTCGATCCTGACTAGTCTCCCAGTCCCTGCCACTGAAAAACATCCACACAACATGATGCTGCCACCACCATTCTTCAACATAGGGGTGGTGCCAGGTTTCCTCCAGATGTGACGCTTGGCATTCAGGCCAAAGAGTTCAATCCTTGTTTCATCAGACCAGAGAATATTGTTTCTCATGGCCTGAGAGTCCTTTTGGTGCCTTTTGGCAAACTCCAAGCTGGCTGTCATGTGCCTTTTACTGAAGAGTGTCTTCCGTCTGGCCACTTTACCATAAAGGCCTGATTGGTGGAGTGGTGCAGAGATGGTTGTCCTTCTGGAAAGTTTTCCCATCTCCACAGAGGAACTCTGGAGTTCTGTCAGAGAGACCATCGCGTTCTTGATCACCTCCCTGATCAAGTCCCTTCTCCCGCGATTGCTCAGTTTGGCCAGGCGGCCAGCTCTAGGAAGAATTTTGTTGGTTCCAAACTTCTTCCATTTAAGAATGATGGAGGCCACTGTGTTCTTGGGGACCTTCAACACTTCAGAAATGTTTTGGTACCCTTCCCCAGATCTATGCCTCAACACAATGCTGTCTCCTTCGACCTCATGGCTTGGTATTTTCTCTGACATGCACTGTCAACTGTGGGACCTTATATAGACAGGTGCGTGCCTTTCCAAATCATGTCCAATCAATACAATTTACCACAGGTAGACTCCAATCAACTTGTAGAAACATCTCAAGGATAATAAATGGATGCACCTAAGCTCAATTTCGAGTCTCATCGCAAAGGGTCTGAATACTTGTGTAAATAAGGCATTTCTGATTTTTATTTTTAACAAATTAGCAAACATTTCTAAAAACTTGTTTTTGCTTTGTCATCATAGGGTATTGTGTGTAGATTGATGAGGACAAAAAAAAATCAATTTTAGAATAAGGCTGTAACGTATGCACTGTATTTGTCTTGTGCATTTGTTTTATTCTGGGATTATGACCCCTAAAAATGACTGGTGGAGTCCCTTTACCCCAACCTGCATGTACAAATGACCTCAAATAACCTGTACCCCCGCACATTGACTAGTACCAGTGTCCCCTGTACGTAGCCTCATTAATGATTAACGTTATTTAATTGTGTTATTTTTTACTACATTTTCTACTTCAGGTTATTTAGTAAATACTTGAACTGCATGGTTGGTTAAGGGTTTGTAAGTAAGCATTTCACTGTAAGGTGAAATACCTGTTGTATTCGGCGCGCGTGAGAAGTAAAATTTGATTTGATTTGATTTGATTCCGCTGATGCGTTTCTATGCTGTTGTTCAACCTGTTTATTTGAGAAAAAAAGTCATTTTCGCAAATCTCTCTGATTACGCTTTCTAATCATGTCTTAAAATCCTCTTCTGGGCCAATCAAAATGGCCACCACTCCAAAGCCTCTAGTAGCGTGAAGAAGAGACAAACTGCCCATGATGTGCTCCACCACAACATGTAACATCACTGAATTGCATAACAAAATACAGCAGACTCCTGATAATTGATGGACGGTGGGCACTAAACTGGGGCATGCTGTTATCAGGAGAAATACAGAAGAATGTAAAGTGCAGTTGTACCTGAATAGGTTCTTGGGTCAGTCTCATAGGTCCTATGCATTCTTCTGTGGCTGATACCTGGAACACAACCGGAGAGAGAGAGGTGGAATGAGTTCAAGCTCAAACAAAACAACAAAACAATGAATAGCAAGAGTAAAAACAGACGAGAGAGCAGGAGTAAAACATGAAACATAGAAAAAGGGGAAACAGAGTACCGCTTACCATTTTACCCTCTTCTTCAGGTACCATACATGCCCTGAACCTCTCTCTCTCTCTATCTCTTTCCTTCTCTCTCTCTATCTCTTTCCTTCTCTCTCTGTCTCAACCAGCTAATACTCCATATGCAGGTATTCAATAAAAAAAACAGAAGCTCTATACTCCTGAGCAAACGCTGGTTAGCTCACTGAACAATGTTACTGTATCAACTATAGCGGGAAGGATTTCTGGCTACTGGACTATCGACTAACGGCTTAGGATGTTCCACGCTCACACTATTAGTGACGCAGCAAGACCAGGTCTGTTACAAGCCTCTTTAAAGAGTATTAAGGGATACAGACAGACAGGTGTATGTGAGTAATGCCTTGTTGAGAAGCAGTACTGACACTGTTGATAGACTGGAGCTAACGCAGCTACAAACATGACATGCACATGGGTCCTTGCACCAATTCGGTGCCTTTTGAGAATTGTGCCTTGGTGAAAAAAAAACATGTTTGATTTCATATAATTTTTACATTCTGTCATAAAGAACACATGTTCCACTTCAACCTCTCATGAGGTAAAAAAAAAAAAAAAAGCCTATAAAAAGTGCAACAGGGTTGACCGTAACAGGGTTGACCATTTCATCTAAATCAGCCATAAATCCTCTTGTGACAGGGGGAATGGAAGCTAGTTGTGTGCAACAGAGAGGGGCAATTGAATGCAAGCTTTTTTTCACATTTTTTTTTCTTAAAAAAACAACATTCCTAGCCTGTCTGTCTATGGGTAAGAGGGTTGACGTGTTATGCTTGAAAATGGCCGAAAAGAACCAGCTCACCTGCTTTTACACTATGATTTGACTATTTGAAGTTCAATGTTTTTTATAATTTTTTATAAATATTTTAAAAGGAATAGTTTCATCATATTAAAATGAAAATTCAGTTCACGTAACAGGGTTGACATTAAACATGAGGGACAGACGTGAATGAATAAATAACCATCTTCAGAAATTACTTTGTCAAAACAACAAAATAACTAGGGTTTACAATGATGGTGAACACGTGGAGAAATGCTGGAGTTAAGTGTTTTAAAATCTTTCTAGAAGTCACCGAGGGTGCATTTTGCCACTTTAGCAAGTCTTTATTCATATTGAAAATCAGATTTATTAACTTCTCCATGTGACCTATATTAAAGGGCACTTCATTTAATATAACATTCAATATTGGTGTACAATTTATCCTTAAAATACCAAAGGGAAGCAAAAGGCTTCGTTGAACGACCCACACCGGTGGCAATGACATCTCAGACCAATACCCAAGTCTCCACATATGCAGTATTTCACGTTGACCCATATCTGTCTCTGTGCCTCTCTGGACACCTGTCATTATCTGTTTATCACAGCTCATCACGGCTCATTGACTCAGTGCTGTGTTAATTGTCCCTCTTGGCCTCCCTTACAGAGTTGAATGAGGCCAGCTCTGCAGTCATATTCAATGGATAAGGGAATGTTTGTGTTTGTTTGTGGGGACATCAGTTAGGATCTGATGTATGGCCAACAATGTATGGCGATTAGTGCCAACAATGAGCTCATCAGGCCTCTTGTGCCCTGTCCCTGTGTCTCCTATGGTTCCTGAACCATGTCTGTGTAGGAGGACAGAGAGGGGCATAGAAGAATGTATAGAGAGTGTATAGAGAATGTTTAGAGAGTGTATAGAGTGTATAGAGAGTGTATAGAGAGTGTATAGAAGGGTGTATAGAAGGGTGTATAGAGTGTATATAAAGTGTATAGAAGGGAGTATAGAGTGTACAGAGAGTGTATAGAAGGGTGTATAGAGTGTATAGAGTGTATAGAGAGTATAGAGTGCATAGAATGGTGTATATAAAGTGTTTAGAGAGTGTATAGAGGGTATAGAGAGTATAGAGAGTATAGAGTGTATAGAAAGTGTTTAGAGAGTGTATAGAGATTGTATAGAAGGGTGTATAGAAGGGTGTATATAGAGTGTATAGAAGGGTATAGAGAGTGTATTGAAGGGTGTATAGAGAGTGTATAGAAGGGTATAGTGTGTTTAGAGAGTGTATAGAGTGTATTGAAGGGTGTATATAGAGTGTATAGAAGGGTATAGAGAGTGTATTGAAGGGTGTATAGAGAGTGTATTGAAGGGTGTATATAGAGTGTATAGAAGGGTATAGTGTGCTTAGAGAGTGTATAGAGTGTATTGAAGGGTGTATATAGAGTGTATAGAAGGGTATAGAGAGTGTATAGAAGGGTGTATAGAGAGTGTATTGAAGGGTGTATCGAGAGTGTAGAGAGTGTATAGTGTGTATAGTGTATAGAGAGTGTATAGAAGGGTGTATAGAGAGGGTATAGAGTGTATAGAAGGGTGTATAGAGAGTATAGAGAGTGTATTGAAGGGTATAGACTTGAGGGTGTGTGGACAAAACCACAGCAGTCTCTCATCTAACCACTGTCATAGAGTGACTGGACTCTAGAACCTTTAGAGGTAGTGCTGAGCGATTAACCAAATTAAAATAAAATAAAATATTAAACAACTAATTGACTGATGTTGGTTCAATTATTTGAGTTCCATTTAGATTTTTTGGTGTGTGAGAAATCAACTAATTCATGAGAGAAATCAACTCAAGAACTATGTGGGAGACTGGACTGAAGGGAGTTTAATCAAATATTCAACCCAGTTATGTGCAGAAACGTGCCTGTATTTTCTGGCTCGGGCAGAAACGGATGAGAGACGAAGAGGTGAAGCAAGAGGTATTACTCTCGCCAAAATCTGTACAAATTAAGCCCAATGAGTTTCTATGGGCTTATTTTGGACGTAAGCTTGTCGCCTGCCTTCCCGCCTTTGGGAAAATGACTCCCATTGTAAGAGCGGAAGCATGAGCATCTTGTCATTATATACAGATCTCTGGATGGATACACTTTTACACCTTCTACGTTAGGTTAGATACAAACAGACCGCATAGACCGCAAGAGAGAGGAATTTATAAAACACAATGACGAGAGGGAGAGAAAGCTTTTGAAAGTATGCCTTATCTACTTTATTTATTTTTATGTAACTAGGAAAGTCAGTTAAAACTTCTTCAGGATTGGTGGGTCACCTGCGGGACGGTTGAGCTAACGTAGGCTAATGCGATTAGCATGAGGTTGTAAGTAACAAGAACATTTCCCAGGACATATACATATCTGATATTGGCAGAAAGCTTAAATTATTGTTAATCTAACTGCACTGTCCAATTTACAGTAGCTATTACAGTGAAAGAAGACCATGCTATTGTTTGAGAAGTGTGCACAGCTTTGAACATGAACAGTTATTAATAAACAAATTAGGCACATTTGGGTAGTCTTGATACAACATTTTGAACAGAAACGCAATGGTTCATTGGATCAGTCTGAAACTTTGCACATACACTGCTGCCATCTAGGAATAATACATTATGGCCTTTCTCTTGCATTTCAAAGATGATGGTACAAAACAAAACAAAAAACGGTTGTTTTTTATTTGTATTATCCTTTACCAGATCTAATGTGTTATATTCTCCTACATTCCTTTCACATTTCCACAAACTTCAAAGTGTTTCCTTTCAATTGGACCAAGAATGTGCATATCCTTGCTTCAGGGCCTGAGATACAGGGAGTTAGATTTGGGTATGTTATTTTAGGCAAAAAAAAAAAAAAAAAGGGTCAGATCCTTAAGAACAAATTCTTATTTACAATGACGGCCTACCCCAGCCAAATCCTAACCCGGACCACACTAGGCCAATTGTGTGCCGCCCTATGGGACTCCCAATCACAGCCAGGTGTGATACAGCCTGGAATCAAACCAGGGTCTGTGGTGACACCTCTAGCATTGAGATGCAGTGCTTTAGACCGCTGTGCCACTCGGGAGCCCTTTGAAGTACTAGTCAAATGATGTTGTTGACAGCTCAGCAGCATACATAGGTAGGCTAGATAAAAAGGATGACTAAAGACAGTACAGTATGGGGAGCACATAGATAACATTAGATGGTCTGGCTGGCTGGCTGCTTCTACCTGAGCAGGGATGAGATGATGACTTTAAAGGAATAAAAAATAAAAAAAAGTCATCAAATAAAACAAAGTAATATACACAACTTAAATATTTTATTATTTCATAGTCATTTCCTGTTTCTCTATTGATGTCTACCCAATGTGGACCTGACGGAGACAATGGAATATGTTCAATGTTTTGGCAATTGATGTCTACCCAAAGTGGACCTGACGGAGACAATGGAATATTTTCAATGTTTTGGCAATTCAATGTTCACAATTTTTTGTTTTGAAATGTCCATTAAAAAGCTCTAAAATCATTGTAGTGTCATTATTTCATGGCGCATTTAACGTAAAAAAAGATCAAAACCGAAATCGAAAAAACGTTATTATTTTGTAATAATCTAACTGAAACCGAACCAACCTAAAAAAAAGAAACACTAATAGCGCAGCACTATTAAGCAGAGACAGGTTTGA
The DNA here is from genome assembly GCF_034236695.1 of Oncorhynchus nerka. Classification (NCBI taxonomy): domain Eukaryota; kingdom Metazoa; phylum Chordata; class Actinopteri; order Salmoniformes; family Salmonidae; genus Oncorhynchus; species Oncorhynchus nerka. The sequence continues at coordinate 9,430,797 of NC_088414.1, read as the reverse complement.
GCATAATTCTCTCTCTCTCTGTTTTTCTCTCTCTCCGTTTCTCTCTCTTTTCATGTAGTGCCACTTATTCTGGCCTATATGCGTCCACAGTGCTGTGTGTGTGTTGTAGCGCTGGCCCAGATAAAATAAAAAAAACACTATGGTTCCCTGAAAGCTCTCAGATACATTAGCACACTCTCTCACACAAAAACAAAAAACAGATGCATCCTCTCCACTCTAAAATCTCTTCTAGCCTTTCATCAGACCACCTGGTAGCTGACACCTGCCTGCCTGCCTGTCTATCTGTCTGTCTGTCTGTCTGTCTGTCCGTCCTGAATATAGAACAGGCTGTGTTATACAGTAACAGAGAACACAGAGTACCATCTACCCGTGTGTGTGTGTGTGTGTGTGTGTGTGTTCATGACAGGAAATATGAAGCCATAAGCACCCATCAAGGTCACATTACTGCATCATAACGACAGGTACACATCTCTCACTGCATTCACAATGACATTCACTTACAGTTGTTTAAAGGCAGGGGTCAAAAGGATTGACACCACTAAAGAGTCTAATAAAAAAAGTCCCCAAAAGTTTAGTTTTTGGTCCAATATTCCTATCACACAATGACTACATCAAGCTTGTGACTACAAACTTCTTGGATGCATTTGCTGTTCGTTTTGGTGTGTTTCAAATCATTTTGGGCCCAATAGAAATGAATGGGAAATGATGTATTATGTCATTTTTGAGTCCCTTTTATTGTAAATAAAAATATAATATGTTTCTAAACACTTCTACATTAATGTGGATTCTACCATGATTAGGGATCATCCTGAATGATTTGTGAATAATAATGTGTGACAAAGCTACAGGTCAAAGATCATAATCCCAAGACATGCTAACCTCTCACCATTACCAATAACAGGGGAGGTATGATCTTTGACCCTCTGTAACTTTCTCACTCATCATTATTCCTGATTAATTCAGGATTATCCGTAGTCATGGTATTCTAATTATACAATGTCTCCTTACCATGCAGTGTGATCTAACATGGTGAAGTTATAGATAATATTCTACATTGTCTGCATGAAACAACACACTCATCAACAGCTTAAAGGTAACTCGGCACGTTACATTGTTACTCGCATTAAAAGTAACTCTCAGGAGATACCTTGGGTGTGTCGGGCATTCATTCTTATGCCCTATAGAGGGACGAACACCACCTTTGAATGGCTTGCATAGCCTTCCGTAGCCTAATTTATAATTCTAGGCTATAGCAACTCAAGTAATAATGACAGGCGCAATATCTCCTTTACAATACTTAAAATGTATGATTTTGTTTAATTATGGCCACAGAAGTATAAACACATGTTTACGCAAAGAAGAACATGCTCATCCAGAGGCGGCGCTCCTAGTGGCCAGGGACTTTAATGCAGGGAAACTTAAATCTCTTTTACCTCATTTCTATCAGCATGTTAAATGGGCAACCAGAGGGAGAAAAAAACTCTGGACCACCTTTACTCCACACACAGAGACACGTACAAAGCTATCCGTCGCCCTCCATTTGTCAAATCTGACTCTATCCTCCTGATTCCTGCTTACGAGCAAAAACTAAAGCAGGAAGCACTAGTTACTCGCTCAATAAGGAAGTGGTCAGATGATGCAGATGCTAAGCTACAGGACTGTTTTGCTAGCACAGACTGGAATATGTTCCGGGATTCTTCCGATGGCATTGAGGAGAACACCACATCATTCACAGGCTTCATCAATAAGTGCATCGATGATGTCGTACCCACAGTGACCGTACGTACATAGCCCAACCAGAAGCTTTAAAATCTTGCACAAAATGTACCCTTGCAATAACTTGTTGTCAAAATTCATGGATTTCGAGGACATATGCATTTTCTGTGATAAAAAAGGATAAACTATTTTTCACATTTTTTTATGAGTGTGACTCTGTGAAGTTATTTTGGAGTGAGTTAAGTATTTACGTTTTTTATTTCATCAATAAGACCCATATATTTACGATGGAAGACGTTATTAGTAAAATGAAAACAAAAAAGCACTGAATGAGTTGTTCATTTCTTCATTCTCTCCGGTAAATGTTATAGACACAAAAACCAATATTTGAAATCTGTCTGAATGCAATATCTAATAAAATCTCTAGATCTAGTCAATTACCAAAAAAAACACTGTATTCTTAGAACTCTATCATAAGTTTACACAACTGTTTACACAACTGTAACCCCTGGCTTTTTAACTGTTTTTATTTATTTTCTTTTATGAAAATGTACTTTTGAAAGTCAATCCTTGTGATTTAAATTTTTTTTTTTTTTACTTTTAATGCTATTTTATGTTTATTCAGAAAAAATATAAATGTAGTGATGTCTTCAAACCATCAAACAGGCAAAGCATCAACAAAGGACTAAGATTGAATCGTACTACACCGGTTCTGACACTCGTCAGATCATGGCAGGGCTTGCAAACTATTACGGACTACAAAGGGAAGCCCAGCCGCAAGCTGCCCAGTGACACGAGCCTACCAGACGAGCAGAAGACTGTGTGATCACGCTCTCCATAGCCAATGTGAGTAAGATCTTTAAACAGGTCAACATTCACAACATACAGCGCACGTACTCTGAACATGCGCTGACCAAAGTAAGTACCCTTGCTTTTTCCCCCACTACTTTCCCACTAATTGAAATATCACTGGTTCGAATCCCGAGCCGTCTAGGAGGAACAAAAATATGACGATGTGCCCTTGAGCAAGGCACTTAACCCCAAGCTCTGGATAAGAGCGTCTGATAAAACGACTAAAATGTAAGAATCGTCAGGCAACGATTGCAGAGCCTCCTGAAGTGAGTTGTCGGATTGTGACAGAGGTTACATATGAGGTAGAAATTAGGTCAACACTCCTGAAGACCATGGACCTGCAAGACCCATTACTTACACAGATATTAAGAAAACAAAACAAAAATGTGTTACACACAGTGCACACATTGCGGGGTCGGAAACAACCGGATGCATCCGTATTTCAGGGGAAATGGAAAGAGAGTCTATGATGCGACTTCAGATTTTCTTAGGGATAAGAGTCCCGCTAGCGGGACAACTTCCGGTGATGCTGGAGGGCCCGCAATTCAAATAAATAATCATAAATATTATTGATATTTGTCACGCCCTGACCTTAGTATTCTTTGTTTTCTTTATTATATTTGTTAGGTCAGGGTGTGACATGGGTGATTATAGGTTTTACCCTGTCTAGGGTTTTTGTATGTTTATGGGGTTGTGTCCAGTCTAAGGGTTTTGTATGTCTATGGTTGCCTAGATTGGTTCTCAATTAGAGGCAGCTGTTTATTGTTGTCTCTGTTTGGGAACCATATTTAGGCAGCCATATTCCTTGAGTATTTTGTGGGTGATTATCTATGTCTATGTGTTAGTTGCCTGTGTCAGCACTATATTTTGCGTCACGTTGTGTTTGTAGTTTGTATAAGTGTTTCTTCGTCATCATTAAAATAAGATGTGTTCATCTCACGCTGCGCTTTGGTCTCCTCCATTCAACGAACGTGACAATATAAAACATTTATGTACATATATGTCACGTTCTGACCTTTATTTCCTTTGTTTTGTATTTATTTAGTATGGTCAGGGTGTGAGTTGGGTGGGCAGTCTATGTTTGATTTTCTATGATTTGGGATTTCTATGTTTCGGCCTAGTATGGTTCTCAATCAGAGGCAGGTGTCATTAGTTGTCTCTGATTGAGAATCATACTTAGGTAGCCTGGGTTGCACTGTTTGTTTGTGGGTGATTGTCTATGTCAGTGGCTTGTGTTCAGCACAGGTCTCATTTGTAGCTTCACGGTCGTCATTGGTTTATTGTTTTTGTTATTTTTTTGTATAGTGTTGCAGTGTTCAGTTCTTTCTTTAATTAAACATTCAACATGAACACATACCACGCCGCATATTGGTCCTCTGATCCTTCTCGCCTCTCCTCTTCGGAAGAAGAGGAGGAAATCCCTGACAATATAAGTGTCTTATATCGGCTGAAAGCTTACATTCTTGTTAATCTAACTGCACTTTCCAATTTACAGTATCTATTACATTGAAAACATGCCATGCGATTGTTTGATGACGGCACCCCACATCAAAATATTTTTCCACAGGTTTCATACATTCACAAATAACAATTAAATATTCACTTACTTTTTGAAAATCTTACTCTGATTTGTAATTTTGGTCGCCTTTCCTTCCAGTTCTCTGCTACCACTGACTGGAACGAACTGCAAAATCACTGAAGCTGGAGATTCCCATCTCCCTCACTAGCTTTAAGAACCAGCTGTCAGAGCAGCTCACAGATCACTGCACCTGTTCATAGCCCATCTGTATACAGCCCATCTACCTCATCCCCATACTATATTTATTTAGCTCCTTTTGCACCACAGTATCTCTACTTGCACATCCATCTTCTGCACATCTACCATTCCAGTGTTTAATTGCCATATTGTAATTACTTTGCCACCATGGCCTATTTATTGCCTTAACTCCCTTATTTGACCAAATTTGCACTCACTGTATATAGACTTTGTTTTCTTTTTTTCTACTGTATCAAATCAAATCAAATGTTATTTGTCACATACACATGGTTAGCAGATGTTAATGCGAGTGTAGCGAAATGCTTGTGCTTCTAGTTCCGACAAAGTTCCGACAAATCTAACTAACAATTCCAAAACTACTGTCTTATACACAGTGTAAGGGGATAAAGAATATGTACATAAGGATATATGAATGAGTGATGGTACAGAGCAGCATAGGCAAGATACAGTAGATGGTATCGAGTACAGTATATACATATGAGATGAGTATGTAAACAAAGTGGCATAGTTAAAGTGGCTAGTGATACATGTATTACATAAGGATGCAGTCGATGATATAGAGTACAGTATATACGTATGCATATGAGATGAATAATGTAGGGTAAGTAACATTATATAAGGTAGCATTGTTTAAAGTGGCTAGTGATATATTTACATCATTTCCCATCAATTCCCATTATTAAAGTGGCTGGAGTTGAGTCAGTGTCAGTGTCAGTGTGTTGGCAGCAGCCACTCAATGTTAGTGGTGGCTGTTTAACAGTCTGATGGCCTTGAGATAGAAGCTGTTTTTCAGTCTCTCGGTCCCAGCTTTGATGCACCTGTACTGACCCTGCCTTCTGGATGATAGCGGGGTGAACAGGCAGTGGCTCGGGTGGTTGATGTCCTTGATGATCTTTATGGCCTTCCTGTAACATCGGGTGGTGTAGGTGTCCTGGAGGGCAGGTAGTTTGCCCCCGGTGATGCGTTGTGCAGACCTTACTACCCTCTGGAGAGCCTTACGGTTGAGGGCGGAGCAGTTGCCGTACCAGGCGGTGATACAGCCCGCCAGGATGCTCTCGATTGTGCATCTGTAGAAGTTTGTGAGTGCTTTTGGTGACAAGCCGAATTTCTTCAGCCTCCTGAGGTTGAAGAGGCGCTGCTGCGCCTTCTTCACGATGCTGTCTGTGTGAGTGGACCAATTCAGTTTGTCTGTGATGTGTATGCCGAGGAACTTAAAACTTGCTACCCTCTCCACTACTGTTCCATCGATGTGGATAGGGGGGTGTTCCATCTGCTGTTTCCTGAAGTCCACAATCATCTCCTTAGTTTTGTTGACGTTGAGTGTGAGGTTATTTTCCTGAGACCACACTCCGAGGGCCCTCACCTCCTCCCTGTAGGCCGTCTCGTCGTTGTTGGTAATCAAGCCTACCACTGTTGTGTCGTCCGCAAACTTGATGATTGAGTTGGAGGCGTGCGTGGCCACGCAGTCGTGGGTGAACAGGGAGTACAGGAGAGGGCTCTGAACGCACCCTTGTGGGGCCCCAGTGTTGAGGATCAGCGGGGAGGAGATGTTGTTGCCTACCCTCACCACCTGGGGGCGGCCCGTCAGGAAGTCCAGTACCCAGTTGCACAGGGCGGGGTCGAGACCCAGGGTCTCGAGCTTAATGACGAGCTTGGAGGGTACTATGGTGTTGAATGCCGAGCTGTAGTCAATGAACAGCATTCTCACATAGGTATTCCTCTTGTCCAGATGGGTTTAGGGCAGTGTGCAGTGTGGTTGAGATTGCATCGTCTGTGGACCTATTTGGGCGGTAAGCAAATTGGAGTGGGTCTAGGGTGTCAGGTAGGGTGGAGGTGATATGGTCCTTGACTAGTCTCTCAAAGCACTTCATGATGACGGAAGTGAGTGCTACGGGCGGTAGTCGTTTAGCTCAGTTACCTTAGCTTTCTTGGGAACAGGAACAATGGTGGCCCTCTTGAAGCATGTGGGAACAGCAGACTGGTATAGGGATTGATTGAATATGTCCGTAAACACACCGGCCAGCTGGTCTGCGCAACTGTATTATTGACTGTATGTTTTGTTCATTCCATGTGTAACTCTGTGTTGTTGTACAGTATGTGTCGAACTGCTATGCTTTATCTTGGCCAGGTCGCAGTTGCAAATGAGAACTCGTTCTCAACTAGCTTACCTGGTTAAATAAAGGTTAAATAACATTTATTTAGTTATTTTTAATTCAAAGGGTCCCAGCTATAACATGTAGTTTCGTTTTGTTAGATAAAATCCTTCTTTATATCCCAAAAAGTATTTTTAGTTGGCACTATCGATTTGAGTAATCCACTCGTTCAACATGCAGGTCAGAAAATCTACCCCTAAACTTTGTTTCAACAAGTCAAAATATTCTCCAGAAAATATACTCCCCTAAAATGTAATTAAACTATATTTCCTACGGAACGAATTATGTTCAATAGGAAACCGATATTAGCAGGTGTAATGTCTTCATGTCGTGAGCAAACACACATTTACAAGACTGTCCTTCTGATATTTCTTATTCATTTTTTAAGTTACAAGCCTGAAACCTTGAACATAGACTGCTGAGACCCTGTGGAAGCCATAGGAATTGCATCCAGGGAGCTAATTTTCAATATTTTCAATTATTGTGTTTTATATTCTCCTACAATATATATATATATTTTTTAAATATATTTTTTAATTTTACCCCCTTGTCTCCCCAATTTCGTGGTATCCAATTGTTAGTAGTTACTTGTCTTTTCGCTACAACTCCCGTACGGGCTCGGGAGAGAAGACGGTCGAAAGCCATGCGTCCTCCGGAAGACAACCCAACCAAGCCGCACTGCTTCTTAACACAGCGCGCATCCAACCCGGAAGCCAGCCGCACCAATGTGTCGGAGGAAACACCGTGCACCTGGCGACCTGGTTAGCGTGCACTGCGCCCGGCCCGCCACAGGAGTCGCTAGTGCGTGATGAGACAAGGATATCCCTACCAGCTAAACCCTCCCTAACCCGGACGACGCTAGGCCAATTGTGCGTCTCCCCACGGACCTCCCGGTCGCGGCCGGCTGCGACAGAGCTTGGGCGCGAACCCAGAGTCTCTGGTAGGCCGGGAGGCCTCTCCTACATTATTTTAACATTTCTACAAACTTCAAAGTGTTTTCGGGGCCTGAGCTACAGGCAGTTTACTTTGGGCACGTCATTCAGACAGGAATTGGAGAAAAAAGGGGCCTAGCCCTAAGAAGTTTTAACAAAGCAACACTCCAGTTTAACTCCTCCTCCACATTTACTTGATTGGTTCAACAGTGCAGAAGAGGGCTTCGCTACAATTTGAAAGAAATCCTGAAATAAGTTCACCCTTAAGTTTAATGTGCCAGGAAAGGCAGTAATAGTTTATTAGCTTCCGAAACCCATAATGCCGACAAAGAAAAGTCACACCAAAAAGCCAGACTTAACGAGTGAAAGTTTAGAGTCTGAGGACAAAGGCGCCGTGCTAGCTTCATGTGCTAGTGGTGGAAGCAGGACTGAGGTGATAAACAAGTGCAGTGCCATTAGCTCCAAAGATATCCTCAAGGCCTTCAAAGATATGAATACAGAATTCTCTACAAATTTGAAAATGTACTGTCTGCAGTGGACAACGTTAAAAAGGCAGTCAAAGAATGTGCTGGGCAAATCTCTCAGGCTGAGGTACGCATCTCTGGAGCCGAAGACAACGTTAAGGCAGTCAAAGAATGTGCTGGGCAAACCGCTCAGGCTGAGGTACGCATCTCTGGAACCGAAGACAACATTATACCCCTGCAGGCAACGATCACCGCTCTTGAGGAAAAGGTTGAATCGCTTACCTCTAAACTAGTTGATTTGGAGGGCCGCAGCAGGAGATCAAACTTGAGACTAGTATATCTCCCCCGAAGGCGCTGAGGGGAGCGATGCTTGCTCATTCCTAGAGCGGTGGCTTCCTGAGGCTTTGGAGATGGAGCCAGAATTGATCCTTTATGAAGGATTTAAACTTAATAGAGATTTGGAGAGAAATGAAACCAGAGATGTGGAATACTCCTGTTACTCTAGCACTCACCAGACCTATTCCCAAATCGACTTTTTAAAAGAAAATCTCTGCAGCATTACGCTCTAAAATTGAAGATTGCTTCTATGATAGCATTGTCATCTCTAACCACTCTCCAGCATCTCTTATATATTCAGATTCTAATTTATTTGGTGTTCCACTTAAATGGCACTTCCAATCTAAATGGCTGCAAGATACAAGTTTTACAGAATACATTGGACAGCAAATTGACCTATACTTTTCAATTAATACAACACAGACTCCAGCTTGTACCAGATGGGAAGCCAGTAAAGCTTTCATAAGGGGTCAAATTATAAATTTCATCAGCTCCAAGTCAACAAATACTCAACAAAAAAATGAAATTACTCGAAACCAAAATTAAAACTCTGTGGAGAGAGAAATTTTCCTCACTAATTCCACAAGGAGTTGCTCTTGCTCAGGGCTTGATATAACAGAATTCCTGTGGGTAGAGCTGCAGCAAGCTTATTGAGACTAAACCAATCATATTATGACAAGGGAGAAAAAGCTGGGAAGCTGTTGGCCTGGCAAATCAAACAGCAGCAAGCAGAGAGGGCAATCAATTCAGGATGCAGGGGGAGCTGTGCCGGTAGACCCTCGGGAGATGAACAATACCTTTAAATCCTTTTATGAAAAATGATATGCATCAGAATATCCTCCTGAAACTGATACCCAGGCTAGTTTTTTTTTAGATAGATTGGAGTTTCCCAATGTTTCAGATGAATCTCAGGACATTCTTAATGCTGAGCTGACTGTGGAGGAAATTTCCAATGCAATTGACAGTATGAATGCGGGGAGAGCATCTGGCCCAGGTGGGCTGCCCATTGACATCCACAAGAGATGTAATAACAAACTGCACTCCCCTCCTGGAGATGTTTTTTGGAATCTTACAAAAATGGTCTCCTGCCCCCTTCTTTAAGAAAAGCTCTGATGACTCTGCTCCTAAAACCCGGGAACGCTGCATACCAAATGTGATTCCTATCGTGCTATTTCACTTTTGAATTCTGACACTAAGGTTCTTTGTAAAGCACTTGCGAGGAGGTTGGAGGGTTTTCTCACGGATGTGCTGGGTAGAGACCAAAATGGCTTTATTCAAGGTTGTGAAGGATTTCATAATGTTAGGAGAGTGATAAATGTTCTACATACTAGATTTGGCTCGTCAGACACTGCAATCCTGTCGCTGGACCAGAGAAGGCCTTCGACAGGGTTGAGTGGCCCTACCTTTTTGAAGTGTTTTGTGGTGGTTGTGGTGAGAGCTTTTGTAAATAGGTGAAGATACTATATACAAATCCCGCTGCAGAGATCCTTACTACTAATTCAGAAATCTAAACCTTTTGACATCTGCAGGGGTTCTAGGCAGGGCTACCCTCATTCTCCTCTCATGTTTATCCTAGCCATTGAGCCTCTAGCCATAGCTGTTAGGTCCCACCTCAATAGTTCAGGTATCAGAATAGATCAGCTGGAACATGGAATTGCCCTTTATGCAGACAATGTACATTTGTTTCTTACAGACTTGTGCAATTCCATACCCGAACTTCTGGACCTAATCAAAGAGTTTGGGGCGTTCTCAGGATACAACATAAATAATGCAAAATCCTCAATTATTATGCTAAACGAGGAGGAGTTTGCTTGTCCTTATTGTACCTAACGTATGACAGAGGGGGGGGGCTCCATTTGCCTAATATCCAGTGGTACGACTGGGCAGCTCAGCTTCGCACTGCTATGTGCTATTTGACCTCCAAGTCTCTCCCTTCGTGGATGGAGATTGAGATGTCTTCAGTTGTACCCAAATCATCCCTTAACCTCTACATTTGCTCAGCTGATATCAAGACAAACACAAAAAATCAACCCTTTGTATTTAATACGATCGACGTTTGGTATGAGATGTAGAATTTCCTTGGTGAAACGCATTCTTTGTCATGTTTTAGTTCTATCTGTGGAAACCACAGTTTCACTCCTGGGAGAGCTGATCCGGGTTTCCTATCCGGGTTTCCTTCCTAACTATGGGCCAGCAAGTGTTCAAGGAAAGTTTGAGATCTGTATAAAGAAGGTATTTTTATGTCATTTGAAGAACTCATGGCAAAATATGACATTCCTAGAAATTTTTTAAAAATTATAATATTTACAGCTAAGGAGTTTCCTCACGGGTGCCTAAACCAAAATCTAACAGAACCCCTTCCGTCCACTTTAGAAAATACGATCTCAACCCATTGTAATGGTAGGGGTAGAATACAATATGAGTCTGGCTCAACCGATTCCTCTGCGCACAAACTGAACTCTTGGAAGGAAGATATTCGGGAGGACATAGTCTTGGACGAATGTGAGTAGTATATGTATTAAGGCTCAGACACAGACTGACTACTCGGCTAAAACTATTGCAATACAACTGGTTGATACGAACATATGTAACCCGTGCTAACTTAAATACGTTTAATAGTACAATTCCACATATATGCTACAAGTGCAATCACTCTAAAGGAACTCTGGTTCATTGTCTGTGGGACTGTGAGAAAATTCAAGATTTTTGGAAGGAGGTATCACATATGACATCCCAAATAGTATCAGTAAAATTGCCTCGCCATCCCAAAGTGTTTATCCTGGGGTTCTACCCAATCAATCCTCATCTAAAGAACCAAGTACAAACACTTGTGCTTGTTGCAAGCAAAACGCTTGATAGATCTTGCCTGGAAAAGTGTGAACAGGCCTGGTATTGCCCAATGGCTTAGGGGAATTTCGGCTTGCCTAAGAATGGAAAATATAACATTAAGTGTAAACAAGACACATTTGAAAAGGTTTGGGGACCAGCAGAGTGATGTGGGTGAAATATTGGCTAACGAAGGGAACTCTGGGTAGTGTACTATGCTTTGTGTGCATGGTGGTGAGACATATCCAATTGGCTTGTGGCGCTGTGTTTCATCTGACATTTGTCCCAAATATGTTATATCCTATTGGATCAGACCACTATAAAATGTCCTTTTGGTGGTTTCATGCTTCTGTAACACTTTTGTTCTGTCTTAGATTTTTATTTCTTTATTTGTTATTTTTTTTGGTTGCTGTTAACTTTTGATGTGGTTTTGCTGTCATTTTTTTCACGTCATATTTCTGCTTCTTAAGGAAGAAAAATCTATAAACATGTTGTTTAATTATTTATTTTTTAAACAGTGCAGAAGAGAACCTCCCTCAACAGTTTTTTTTTCCTACTCAGGACCAGAAATAGATATATTTATTTTACGCCTGCTACGTTAGGTGACACACAGTTTACTCAAGGAGCTACAGCACTATTATCACACCTGTTATCTTCCATTGATTATTTGAATCAAGTTAGTGCTGGGCTGTAACAAAACTCTGCATCCACAGAGTGGAGGTTCCCTACTGGACAGGCTGTGTGAGAAGCCCTGGAGTGTACAGAGTAAAGCCCAACAACATCACCCCCTTGGGTTGTGCCGTGGCGGAGATCTTTGTGGGCTATACTCGGCCTTGTCTCAGGATGGTAAGTTGGTGGTTGAAGATATCCCTCTAGTGGTGTGGGGGCTGTGCTTTGGCAAAGTGGGTGTGGTTATATCCTTCCTGTTTGGCCCTGTCCGGGGGTGTCCTCGGATGGGGTCACAGTGTCTCCTGACCCCTCCTGTCTCAGCCTCCAGTATTTATGCTGCAGTAGTTTATGTGTCGGGGGGCTAGGGTCAGTTTGTTATATCTGGAGTACTTCTCCTGTCCTATTCGGTGTCCTGTGTGAATCTAAGTGTGCGTTCTCTAATTCTCTCCTTCTCTCTTTCTTTCTCTCTCTCGGAGGACCTGAGCCCTAGGACCATGCCCCAGGACTACCTGACATGATGACTCCTTGCTGTCCCCAGTCCACCTGGCCATGCTGCTGCTCCAGTTTCAACTGGCCTGGGCCCTAGGACCATGTCCCAGGACTACCTGACATGATGACTCCTTGCTGTCCCCAGTCCACCTGGCCATGCTGCTGCTCCAGTTTCAACTGTTCTGCCTTACTATTATTCAACCATGCTGGTCATTTATGAACATTTGAACATCTTGGTCATGTTCTGTTATAATCTCCACCCGGCACAGCCAGAAGAGGACTGGCCACCCCACATATGCTCTCTCTAATTCTCTCTTTCTTTCTCTCTCTCGGAGGACCTGAGCCCTAGGACCGTGCCCCAGGACTACCTGACATGATGACTCCTTGCTGTCCCCAGTCCACCTGACTGTGCTGCTGCTCCAGTTTCAACTGTTCTGCCTTATTATTATTCGACCATGTTGGTCATTTATGAACATTTGAACATCTTGGTCATGTTCTGTTATAATCTCTACCCGGCACAGCCAGAAGAGGACTGGCCACCCCACATAGCCTGGTTCCTCTCTAGGTTTCTTCCTAGGTTTTGGCCTTTCTAGGGAGATGTTCCTAGCCACCGTGCTTTTACACCTGCATTGTTTGCTGTTTGGGGTTTTAGGCTGGGTTTCTGTACAGCACTTTGAGATATCAGCTGATGTACGAAGGGCTATATAAATAAATTTGATTGGATTTGATCAGCCCTCTCACATGTGACTATTCACTTCACAACACTGCACTGTTGCTCTGTCCACAGGGGTAAACAACAACTGTTCTTACACAGACACACACGCATGCACACACAAATGCGCACACACACGTACACACACCAGTGTTTGGGTGGCTTATCAACAGCATGACTGAGATCCTGTAGGGAATAGAGTGAGTTCATCACCAGGGCTTCGACACTCAATAGCATCAATGATACCTTCTCGTACCATGAGAGAGAACCCGAGAGAAAGAGTCTCCCTCTCTCTATCTCTCACCTGTACTCAACTCACGATACAGATCTATAAAGGCCATTCAGTTATTAGGCCGTAAACGACAATAAGCCATGGTGTATCACTGCATTTCACAGGCCTTCCTCCCAGTGTGCTAGACAATTACGTAAACGTGGGTCTGAGTCGGCCCCATTCAGGCCTGATGTCCATTGGACGATCCGCGATGTGAACGTGAGCGGTTACCTCAGCCTCATTAGAAAGGAGTTCAATAACGTGCTGACGTTGCGCCGGTCCGCCCTCATGCTTTTACTCACAAACACACACACAGACACACAGCGTGTGTTGACATGCTCCTCACGCCCTCATGCTTTACTCACAACCACACACACAGACACACAGCGTGTGTTGACATGCTCCTCACGTTTACAACCCGTGTCTCAGATGTCCACGTGTCACCCAGCCCTGTCACGTCACATGTTATTTTGTCACTAGACTCTCGGTGACACCCGTGGCGAAGTCCGTTACCCCTCTGTTATACGACCCACATGACACTGTGTCATACGGATGACATTACAGATGAGAGATGTCAGTCAGTCGGTCAGTTAATTAATCCGTCAGTTTGTCTATCAATCAATTAGTCAATAATGTTTTATTGGTATAACGCTGTTTGTACCCTGATACATTTGTCACATAATCCATAACAGCAACCCAGGCCTATGCCCTCAGAGAGCAGAAAGTACACCTACCAGACAGTGTCAAACCTATGCCTGCTTTATTACGCATGTTTGAGCCTCAGAGGATTCAAAGTGTCACTGAACAGTTTTGAGCAATGAGGTCATAGAACGGTCGTTTGACGAAATGAGTCCTTTTTTGTTTTTCATCCTTCGGGTATTTTAAGTAGAAGTTGCACACCAATATTGTTTTTTAAAAGCCTGTTATATGAAACAAAGTGCCTTTTAATATAGACCACATGGAGAATTCAATAAATCTGTTTTTTTTTTTTTTTAATAAAGACTTGCTATAGTGCCAAAATTCTGCATTTTGTTATGTCTCTCTGTGCAACCTCTATGTGACTTCTCGGGGGGTTTAAACCTACGTAACACCAACGTTTCTACAAGTTTTCACCTTCATCATAATGCCCCTAGTTATTTTGTTGCTTTGACTAAGTTATTTCGGAAGATGATTATTTAATGTGATTAGTGATTCATGTTAAAGCTGGAATCCTTAAAGAGATCATTCCGGGATTTTGGCAATGGGGCCCTTTATCTACGTCCACAGAGGCAGGTGAACTCGTGGAGACCATTTTCGTCTCTGCGTGCAGTTTGAAGGAAGTTGCTATCTAACGTTTGCATAATTGCCGACTAGCGTTAGCGCAATCACTGGAGGACATTGCACTAACGTTAGTTAGCATTGGCTTGCGACACTACCTCTACGTCTGTCATACTGGACGCAGATACATTAAAATGGTATCCATGAGTTCATCTGACTCTGGGGAAGTAGATAAAGATCGCTAGGTGTACGGTGTTTCCTCCGACACATTGGTGCGGCTGGCTTCCGGGTTGGATGCGCGCTGTGCTAAGAAGCAGTGCGGCTTGGTTGGGTTGTGTATCGGAGGACGCATGGCTCTCGACCTTCGTCTCTCCCGAGCCCGTACGGGAGTTGTAGCGTTGAGGCAAGACAGTAGCTACTAAACAATTGGATACCACGAAATTTGGGAGGAAAAGGGGGTAAAAAAAAAAAACTTTTTACCCTCATTTTATATATTTTAATTCTCATTTGAATTTTGTGAATCCTTTTAAAATATTTTTTCAAAGGAAACATTAGAAACATCTAATTGTCAAATTATAGTGAAAAGGCGGGTGAGCTGGTTCTACTCTTTTTTAGGGCAATTTTCTGGTTGGTTTGTGGTAAAAAAAAACTGTTACCCATAGATAGACTGGCTAAAGATGTTTTAACAATTACATGGCTTTTTTTGTGAAGCTTGCAGTAGCCCTTTCCTGCAGTCAAATGACTAGTGGCCTCAAATGGGGATTGTTATTGATATATATATATATTTTATTATTTTTCCTCTTTTCTTTTTTTCTTTTACATCCCAAAATCTAGTGTTTATATGTCCATTTAAATATATATATATATATTCTAAACGTAATACATTTCAACTCTACAGGTGTTTTCTTCTTTTTTAAGCCCAGAACCATGTGTGTGAGGTGTATATTTTGGTTTCAAAGTAGATTTGTATAAGACTACCAAGAAACACTGTGTGACCCTGATTTAGCCCACTGCAGTAAAAGGTTCAATTGCCCCTCTGTTGCACACAGCTACACACCCTGTCATAAGAGGATTTATGGCTGATTTAAGATGAAATCATCAACCCTGTTACTTGATTTGGCAGTTAATAGGCACTTACCATAGTCATTTTTCTGATTTAACTTCTTGAGATTGAAAACATGTCTTTTATTAAGTTGAACATTTGCTCATCATGACATAATGCTAAAATGATGTTATGTTAAAAAAAAACGTACACTACCCAAAAGGGTTAGGGTTCATTATAATGTTCGTTATCACGCATCGTACTTTCACCATGGTGTCACTCACTCACTCAATCACTCTCTCACTCTCTAACTCACCCTAACCTTTCAGAAATGAAAAGTTGTTGTCGTGATGACACCAGCTGACAAATCTTACCAGACTAGAACTTCCATCTCTGTATTTTATGTATGATTCGATGAATCACTCCAGGAATGCCCGAGCTACCTATAGGGTATGCCCCAAAACAAAACAAAACCCGTTTGCTAATTCTACCACAACACACTGACTGCACATAGATAGATAACAAATAATAATAAGACATTCCGTGAACACAAAACGTTATTCATGAATGATATCAGTCTAGCTATACCCCCACTCAAGACGGAATAAGCTTCATGGATAATTGGTTTTAATTAGGAGCAGCTAATTGATACGATACTACAATGTTTGGCCTTCTGAATAGGTCGGGAATTCCGCTGAACAGAATACAGGCCTACGTGAACTGATTGATTCATTCCCTGTGATTGTGAAAGAGCGAATCTATCTACCTTGGCACTGGTGTGACTGGTCTGGGTCTCAGCCTCGATGCAGATGTGTCCCCGGCTGTTCTCTCTTCTCTCTCGTTGAGAGTTGGTTCCGGAGTGCCTGCTCTGGTAGGTGATGACGGATGAGATGGTATCGGCCGCGTCCGTCTTGATAAACAGCCCGTGTAGGGTGGCCGCGGTGCCCTGCGAGATAGTGGTGGTTTGGTGCGGAGAGTTGGACTCGTCCGAGTCTCGGCAGTAGATCACACCGCTCTGGGAGACGTGGATGCTGGGAGCGCAGCCCATGCCTCACCGCGGGTCCGGTGCCAGCTCTCAAATGACAGTAAACAGCGCTATCACTCTCGCCGATGTCTGGCGCTGCGGCCGCTGTTCTCTCCGAGCATCGGCTGCTCCTGGTTGTCTCTCCCCAGTGGCCGGTTGAACACATCAAGGGGAGAACGAAAGGTCCTTCATCTCTCTAGTATCGACGCTGAGCCCTCGGCTCTGTTAATTCATGCAATGCGCTCGGCTCCTCGATTCGTTATGTGGAGCTCAATGTGATTTCCTCTGTGATCTGTCCAGCTGCCGCTGCGTTTTACATTCAGTCGTTCAGTGAGAAAAGAGCATAATTTACGTTATTATAGACTGCAGCATATAGGCGTTATGTAATTCCATCATGGCTCGCAATAATGTCGATTAATGAAATGATTTTCTCTAGCCTATAGGCTATAGCCCAGCCTGCGAACGTAACCATCTGTAACCACCAGGCTGTCCTTAAATTATGTCAACAAAGACGCTACTCTTCTCATCCTATCCAAATCATATTTGATTGGAAGAAGACAAACGCGCATGAAATCGCTGGATCACACTCGCTCATGTCTTCACTATCTGGCCATCGCATTTCGTTGGCTGAGGTCTCGCTCTGTCTTCTCTCTCTCTCTCTGTTCTCTCTCACTCTTCAATTCAATTCATTTCAAACGGCTTTATTGGCATGGGAAACACATGTTTACATTGGTAAAAGCAAGTGAAATAGATAAACAAAAGTGAAACAAACAAAATTGTACAGTAAATATTACTCACAAAAGCTCAAAAGAAATAGAGACACTTCAAATGTCATATTCGGGCTAGATACAGTGTTGTAACGATGTGCAAATAGGCAAGGCACAAAAGGGAAAATAATGATTGTATAGGCTGCTGTGCTGTCATCCTCTCCAGTGCGCACCATCACAGCCGGTCACCACTGGTCAGCAATTGGAAGACTAGAACAATATAGGTGTCAAGTAGAGACGTCCGACAAAACGTAGTGAGTAACACATGAACTTATGATCTGTAAATGTGTCTCTAGGCTATCAATTAGTCTAATTTCACCTGCCACTGGAATCATAAACATACACAAACACAGATAATAACAAGACAAATCATTTGAATAAAACTAAATGTGGGTGAGAGAGAGAGAGAGAGAGAGAGAGAGAGAGAGAGAGAGAGAGAGAGAGAGAGAGAGAGAGAGAGAGAGAGAGAGAGAGAGAGAGAGAGAGAGAGAGAGAGAGAGAGAGAGAGAGAGAGAGAGAGAGAGGGAGAGAGAGAGAGAGAGAGAGAGAGAGAGATTGTGTGTGTATGTTTCATATGATAAATCCACAATAACTTCTCCAGGCAGCAGCTGACCTTTTACACAGATATTGGACCAGCTTACCTAAGTATCCTACCCTGAACCATTTACAGGATAAATGAAATAAAAAATAACATTAGATTAGTGTCTAGGTAGGGCTAATACTTTTGTAAATGACAAAAAAAGCAATAAAACTGTCCTGCAATAAAACTGTCCTGCAATAAAACTGTCCTGCAATAAAACTGTCCCAACCCATAAAAATCTGTGAAATGTTCTTGACGGACACAGAACATGTATTCAACATCAAATGAATAACATGAAAAAAAGCACTTCAGACTACTTTAGAGTGCACATAGCACGCAAACATTCATGCGCACAGCGGTGGAAAAAGTACCCAACTGTCATTCTTGAGTAAAAGTACAAATATCTTAACAGAAAAT
Organism: Oncorhynchus nerka; assembly: GCF_034236695.1. Classification (NCBI taxonomy): domain Eukaryota; kingdom Metazoa; phylum Chordata; class Actinopteri; order Salmoniformes; family Salmonidae; genus Oncorhynchus; species Oncorhynchus nerka. Next base: position 9,412,513 of record NC_088414.1, on the reverse strand, counting down.
GCCTGTGAAAGTCACCCAGTAAATGACATACATGAGTAAAAGTTGAAAAGTATTTGGTTTTAAATGTACTTAAGTATCAAAAGTACATGTAATTGCTAAAATATACTTAAGTATAAAAAGTACAAGTATAAATCATTTTACATTCCATATATTAAGCAAACCAGACGGAACAATTTTCTTGTTTTTAAAATGTATGGAGAGCCAGGGGCGCACTCCAACACTCAGACATAATTTACAAACAAAGCATTTGTGTTTAATGAGTCTACCAGATCAGAGGCAGTAGGAATGACCAGGGATGTTCTCTTGATAAGTGCGTGATTTGTAAAAAAAAATAATAATAATAATAATAATAAAAATCTGTCCTACTAAGCATTCGAATTGATACCCCAAAAACGACTTAAGTAGTAATTTAAAGTATTTTTACTTAAGTACTTTACACCACTGCACGCACGCACGCACACAAACACGTGTCACACGTCGCGTCGCACACATCTCACATGTAGGTGGATTACAGGAGCAAAACAGACAAATGATGATGTGATATGTAAACCAAGGTCCATAATGTAGTTGATCTGATATCTTGATTCTATTGGTGCAAACCAAGAAAATAAACTGTTTTTCCATAACAACCAATAGACATCCAAGGCTAGTATGATTGACATCCTTTCTGTCCTATAGGTTGTGGCTTCCCTCAGTGTGGCTTCCCTCAGTGTGCCTACCACAAACCATCATGCAGAGTAGACACTCTCTCACCATGGCAACAGGTGTTTACATTACATCTCCCATATAGTATCCCGCATCAGTGACATGTATGCAAGAGGAAAGTATGATGGCCTAGTCAAATAAAGTCAAATTGTATTGGTCACATATGCTGAATACAACAGACATTACCATGAAATACTTACAAGCCCATTACAAACAATGCAGAGTTAAAAAGACAAATATTTGCTAAATACAAAAGGAAAAATAGTAACACAATAAAATAACGAGACTATATACACTATATATACAAAAGTATGTGGACACCCCTTCAAATGAACGGATTCAGCTATTTCAGCCACACCCATTGCTGACAGGTGAATTGAGCACACAGCCATGCGATCTCCATAGACAAACATTGGCAGTAGAACGGCGTACCAGTACCTAGTCAATGTGCAGGGGTACAAGATAGTTTGAGGTAATACAGTATCTCCATGTAGGTCAGGGGTAAAGAAACGAAAAAAATAAAGAATAAGGGGGATCAATGTAAATGGCCCGTCAAGATGTTCTCAATGGTGTAGCTGTAGAACTTTGAGGATCTGAGGGACCCATGCCAAATCTTTACAGCCTCCTTATAGTGGGAAGAGGCGTCGTCGTGCCCTCTTCACGACTGTGCTTTCGTGTTTGGACCATGATAGGTCCTTCGTGATGCGGACACGGAGGAACTTAAAGCTCTCGTCCTGCTCCTCTACAGCCCCGTCGATGTAAATGAGAGCATGAACAGCAGTGGTACAGTTATACTTCCTACTGTACTGAAACTGTCACCGTACTGATAAACGCAACGACTTGCGACTCTCGTCAGTGTGTACTAATCCGGATGCAATGGAATTCACTTCATATGTATACACTGTATTCCAGTCAAGTCTTAACCTATGTAACTACTACTGTACACACATTTTCTATTCATATACTACCCATAATGTCTATACACACACACCATCATATACATTCATATTCCGGACTCTGACATTGCACATTTCGCTACACCCGCAATAACATTGCAAAATATGTGTACGTGACCAATAAAATTAGATTCGAATTAGGACTACTGGAAAGCTGTTGGCCACCTAAACAGAGTTTCCACTGTGAACTCCTGGAAACGCACTCCATTAATCCAATCATTCATTGATTGATGAGGAAGTGTTGGGTAATCTAAGCTATCTATAAATGTGTGTAGGTGATACAGTATATCCTGCACCTTTAAAGTCCAAAGGTCACATTTGATATTAATTACTGACTTGACTTGTTTGGTTTTGTACACATGGTTAGTGTTCAGGGACTTGAGAGTCGTTGAAAGAGAGAAAGAAGGGGGGGGGGGGGTGTAAGAAAAACTGTGGATGTTTTTGAGGCATGAAGTGCCTATTGCCTGGCAACTAGCTTAGACATAGTGTAAATCAAACAGTACCAAGGACAAAACAATCAAATTCTTGGCACCGTGGGGGAAACACTGTACACTGCATGATTCCCTTAATCTGATTTGAACCAAATTGTGTCTTATGTTCTGATTATAACCAGGTTATAAAATAACAGTGGGGTGACATCCACACATTAACACCTTCAAATGTGTCCTTAAATTATAATACAACCATGTATCCTGAGTGCATATGCACAAAACAGGAAGAAACATACAGTATGTTTTTGCTATACTAATTCACATTTCAGTAGGCTCACCTTACTTACTCCGAAGGCTGCCCCCTGCCGGCAAGGTCGCCTCTCTGCACCAATGATTACAGTCTGTTATAAAATACATCTCTCTCGATTGAGTGAGTAGGCCAAAATGTCTGTCACCAAAATCAGTTCAAGGGGAACATTTCTTTCCATTATAAAATATTAAATCTATATGGAGCTTCCAGTAGCCTATGTAAATTATGCATATAGTGGCAGTTTACAGTTGAGCCATTTAGCAGACGCTTTTATTCAGACCGACTAACTGGAGCGATCATGTCGAAGTGCCTTGCTCATGGACACCAACAGATTGTTCACCTATTCGGCTCGGGGATTGGAACCAGTGCCCATACGGTTACTGGCCCAACGCTCTAGGCTACCTACAGTAAAATAAATTACCGTACATAATAAAAACAATACACATTGAAATTCACCAAACGTATTTATAGGTCAATTCCGCAACGTTTCTTATCAAGAGCAATTCGTGGTAAACCTGTATAAAATTCCACAGCATACCTGATGGGTTGAATAAAAATAACAAGCAAGCTGGCCTGCACCTCTATCCATACACGTATTGTCCCTGTGCGTTTTCTGGATTTCTACTCAAGCGCAAGAGAGACCTCGTTTCCTCTTCATCAGTATTAACGGTTTACAGTTGCCTTACCTTTTGAGGTCCATTGAACAATTCACTTTCTTCCGTCGAAGTCCGACTCATGTCTTGAACCAGGGTTAGGTCCTTTACGAGTAGTAAAACGTTGGGATGAATAATTCCTGTCTAGAAACGCGCGAAACTGCATCCGCGGTTCTCGGTCGTGCTGCCCATCGAGTTAACGGATGGATGGCGGAGGACCCGAGATATTGGCGATCTTAAAGACGGTTGGTTATAACTTCTGAGAAACTTTTTCGGCTCCGCTTCAGGCGGGCAACAGGAGTCCATCCGTGCAGTCCTAATGCCAGCGGGTTTTTACGTGGGTGCTTGTTATGGCCATGGAAAAGTACATGTAACTAACGTATTCAAGTAAAATACAGGCCTACAACAATGACATCTCTTGTACTGCAGACAAAATCAAAGCAACATTTATTAGGCATGATTGTACAGTTGATAGATTCCGCAGGCAAATCTAACAGTTGCTTTACAAGGAGGTTCTTTAGAATGTTAATTCTTTACAATTTAAAATACAATACCCAATTCTGCATCCGCACAGTTCTGAAGGGACTAGAAACATAAGAGATATCCCACTTTAGTGCATATTGGAATAACATCTGAGTACCAGCACCATTCTCATTCCAAGAAGTGAATTCAGTCAGTAAATATATTGGAACTAGGCCACCCTGTGTGTCTGTGTCTAGTCAACTACTCACTTCTCCATGGTGGATTGTGTGACCGGCCTTTCTGAGATACAGACTAGAACTGTTGAGAAACATTGGCCTAGGATGTCATTCAGTCACTTCTCCTTTAACCCAAGGTTTGGTTACCGGGCCCTGCTCCTTCTTGACTGTGGGTGTATCTGGCTGGCAGGTGTCATTAAACCTCTCTCTGGCCTTCTCCCAGTTCCTCTGGGTCTTGTTCTTGCTCAGAGACCCAGCCTCGTCCACCGACACAGCAGCTCCCGCCCCAAGACCTGACTGGGACTTCCGGATCTTCAGCTGGATCTATGGGAAAACCGGAATAGTGGGAAAGAACTGGGATGAAACCAGACAAATGAAGTGGAGGATATTGGTCTGAGGTTTGGTCAATTTAAATATAGCCATTTATGAATTCCTAGTTAAAATAGGGAAAATCCCATCTCTGAAAACAGGAAAATCCTAATAGAAAGGGAAAATGTTAAGATTACCGGGTCTTTCATTCCAGCTCCATCTTTGCCCAGGCCTTCTCCTTTCTTCCAGCCCATCTTCTCCAGCATCTTCCTTCCCTTGTTGACTTCACTGATCTCACTGTACCAGGAGGGAAACAGGGGCACATTGCAACGACTCAGAGTCACCACATCCCGGTCTTTCTACTTACACACACACACACACACTTGCCATCAACTGAACCAATCAGATTACCACGTACATGTGAACGGAGGCGGGTGCGTCGTCACGTTGGAAGGCTCCCTCGCTGCCCACAGTCTGACGACGAGACTCGGCCCTGTCAACATACCTGGGGTTCCTCAGGGCTTTGGTCTCCTCATACTCAGTGCTCTGTTGGGACAGAGGGAGACACTTACTAAACACAGTTATATACACACATATAGTAATCATACTAACTGCTGTTAGTGACAAGGAAAGAAGGTTCATAAGCTATGGGACTGCTCAGTCTCTTACAAAGTGCATGTCAACAAGATGTGAGACGAGCAAAAACAGAACAGTTTAATTGGACGAAAACCTCTGTCAGATAACATCTTTATATTGTATACACAGAGAAGGCAGGGCAGGATCTGATTGGCAAGGACATTTTCAACAAAGGATTTACCAATGGGAATCACTCATCACTGATTAACATAACAGCAAAAGGGGACAACAGATGAAATTGTAGTGGATGAACAAGTCACTTACCTTCAGGCCATATTTGACCTTCATCTGTTTCAGTTCTTTCTGTCTGAGCAGCTCCTTGTCCTCTTTGGTTGGAGCTGGACCTGAGGAACGACACACCCGGAAAGTTATAAACTGGGCTGTAGCATTAGTTACACTTATAATCATGTTGTGTGGGACATGGGTAGCTAGGTGTGTGAGCATCGCATCAGGCTTATACAGACAACATACAGAGATGGATGTAAGACATTTATTTACGCAAATTCATCAGCTGTGTTCTGCACCTGTCTGTTCCGGCTGGTTTCTCTGGTGTTTGCCGAGGTGAGCCATGACCTGTCCAGGTTCACAGCCATCACAGGTGTCTGTACCAGAGTGGATGTGGAAGGACAGAACAGTCTCTCCCATCTTCACTTCATCCCCATGGGTCAGAGGGCAAGGGTCACACTTAGCTTTGGGCTGAGGGCAGTGAAAACAATACTGTTACTACCTCACTTTCCAACCAAGGTGTGTGTGTATGTGTGGGTCTGACCCACCTGAAGGATTCGGTTGCCATTGAGGACAGTTCCATTCTGGCTTCCCTGGTCCACTAGCATGTAGCACTGTTGGTCCTGGTCAAAGTACACCTCTGCATGAAACTGGGATTAAACATTTTTTTTTTAAATTAAGTTGACACCTACTCATTCCAGGATTTTTCTTTATTTTTACTCTTTTCTACATTGTAGAATAATAGTGAAGACATCAAAACTATGAAATGACACATGGAATCATATAGTAACCAAAAGTGTTAAAAAATAATAATAATTCAAAGTGGCCACCCTTTGCCTTGACAGCTTTGCACACTCTTGGCATTCTCTCAACCCACTTCATGAGGTAGTCACCTGGAATGCATTTCAATTAACAGGTGTGCCTTGTTAAAAAGTTAATTTGTGGAATTTCTTTCCTTCTCAACACGTTTGAGCCAATCAGTTGTGTTGTGAGAAGGAAGGGGTGGTATACAGAATATATCCCTATTTCGTAAAAGACCAAGCCCATATTATGGCAAGAACAGCTCAAATAAGCAAAGAGAAATGACAGTCCATCATTACTTTAAGACATGAAGGTCAGTCAATATGGAACATTTCAAGAACTTTGAAAGTTTCTTCAAGCAGTCGCAAAAACCATCAAGCGCTACGATGAAACTGGCTCTCATCAGGACCACCACAGGAAAGGAAGACCCAGAGTCACCTCTGCAGCAGAGGATAAATTCATTAGAGTTACCTGTAACCTCAGATTACAGCCCAAATAAATGCTTCAGAGTTCAAGTAACAGACACATCGACATCAACTGTTCAGAGGAGACTGTGTGAATCAGGCCTTCATGGTCAAATTGCTGCAAAGAAACCACTACTAAAGGATACGATTTGCATGGGCAAAGAAACATGAACAATGGACATTAGACCGGTGGTAATCTGTCCTTTGGTCTGATAATCCAAATTTGAGATTTTTGGTAGGTGAACGGATGATCTTCGCATGCTTGGTTCCCACTGTGAAGCATGGAGGTGGAGGTGTGATGGTGCTTTGCTGGTGAAACGGTTGGTGACTTATTTAGAATTCAAGGCACACTTAACCAGCATGGCTACCACAACATTCTGCAGCGATATGGCATCCCATCTGGTATGCGCTTAGTGGGACTACCATTTATTTTTTCAACAGGACAATGACCCAAAACATACCTCTAGGCTGTGTAAGGGCTATTTCACCAAGGAGAGTGATGGAGTGCTGTATCAGATGACCTGACCTCCACAATCGGGTTGCGCAGCGATCTAAGGCACTGCATCTCAGTGCTAGTGGTGTCACCACAGATCCTGGTTTGAACCCAAGCTGTATCCCAACCGGCTGTGATCTGGAGTCCCCTAGGGTGGCGCACAATTGGCCCAGGGTCATCCGGGTTAGGGGAGGGTTTGGCCTGGGTAGGCTGTCATTGTAAAATAAGAATTTGTTCTTAACTGACTTGCCTAGTTAAATAAAGGTTCAATTAAATACATTTTTACATTTTAAAAAATCCCTTTGGGTTGAGTTGGACCGCAGAGTGAAGGAAAAGCAGCCAACAAGTGCTCAGCATGTGGGAACTCTTTCAAGACTGTCTGAAAAGCATTCCTCATGAAGCTGGTTGAGAGAATGCCAAGAGTGTGCAAAGGGTGGCTACTTTGAAGAATCTCAAATATAAAATATATTTAGATTTGTTTAACACTTTTCTGGTTACTACATGATTCCCTATGTGTTATTTCAAAGTTTTGATGTCTTCTCTACTTTTCTACAATGTAGAAAAACCCTGGAATGAGCAGGGGTCCAAACCTTTGACTGGTACTGTATATAGAACCCATCAATACCATTCACATGATTTCCTGTAATGCATGTAGCAGAATCAAACAAATCAATGAAATAGGTTGCCATACCTTACTGACTCCCATTTCAGATAATCTGATGGCATGGTTCATATCCTTTTCCCTGAAAATATAGAATTATGTTAAAACAGTCATTCAAAATGCCACAGGTAGTTTCAACTTCAATGTCAGAAGTGTTGATCTGAGCTCTCATCTCCCCCTTGTGATGAAATTGATGAACTGACCACTCATAGGCCTATTCAATCAAAATAATTGGGAGAATCCCAACTAGTTTTGTTTGCCTCTTCTCCGCCCTCGCCTCTTTTTGAAAAAGGTCAAAGGTAACCGAGGAGCGGAGGAAACTCCTTCTCCACTCGCGGGTCATCAGGCAAATGACGTTTACAGTGGTGGAATCTCAAACTAAATGTGTAAAGTGATAACAACTCTTGGATGAAAGGATAAGTGGCATATCGTTTTTAAACGTGTGCATGCTTTTCTCCCTCGAGAGAACACCTATTTCAAAGTGGGTGTGACGTATTTTAAAACACGGTCCTCTGTCAAAGTAGGTAATCGAGAAGCGGATCAGACTCCTTCGTTCGCCTACTAACGAATTGACACTCTCCTCGACCACTTAACAGTTTCTGTGTCACGGAGGAGAGAAGACGGAGGAGTTGAGGAGAGGACAGACTTTTCCCAATTGAGAATCTCCCAGAGACTGTAGTGCTGTACTGACCTGCCAATGGTGGCTGGAGAGTCAGCTGTGATGATGAAGAGTGTTCCTGTCTGTAACACAGGAGATCTGACCACTGTCACCCTCACACAGGGCGGCCACACCTCCTCAGCAACTAGACAGAATGTGCACACAATATCACATACCCCTGACAATTATACTGAGCAAGATTTTAACTACAGGAAACATTGAGGAAGACCGATGAACAAATATCAGGTGGTGTTAGACGTTTAACACAAAGTGAAAGCTATACAGTGAGAAAAAGTTGACAGACTGAATAACCCTAAACGGTGTCCCTCCTCTCCTCACCTTCCTGCCTCTCCATCTCTGACTCTGAGCTGTATTTGGTGGGAAGAGGGGGGGAAGAGGAGGAGGATGTAGACTTCCATTCTCCCTCCGACTCTGTGATTTCCCCCTCCTCAGGCTCGCTGTTCCCACGCAAGCCATCACGCCCTGACGCAGCTGCCTCCTCCTTGCTGCCCAGTCTGTCCGACTTAGCCTTCTTCCTCCTTGAGCTGCTCGCATCATCAGAGCGCGACCAGTCATTCCTCTTCTTCCTCTTCAGCGAGCGTTCGGCGCTCTTCGCCCGGCGAGTCTTTGAAGAGCTTTTCTTCTGTGGAGGAGTGTCTGGAGTGACAGACCGCCCCCTCTGCCTGCGCGAGGCCACTCCCCTCTTGGGGATTCGCCGCTCGATCCACTCCTCAAACTCAAGCTCCTTTACAAGGCCCTGTGAGCAGACATGCAACCAATCAGAAGGGAGGATTCACCTGAAGCATCTCCAGAGAACTAAATTGGTGGACACGGGACACAAGAGGCTTTCTAGGAATTTGGACAGTGGGCTCCGCATTGGAACCTCCCTGCATTGTTTAGGGATCATTTTTAGATATATGGGTCTCCGTTTTCAAAGACAGTAGGCCGATACTGCCTTCACAGTCAATTCATTGACTCAAGCTGCAACACAATGAGAGTGATCCTCAAAAGCATCCTCTTGACCAGACCAAGCAGCCACAACATTTTGTTGCCAACCTATTTTGCTACCTGACAACTTTACGGTTTTCACTTTTTAATTACCGTTCATATATTTATTTATTTTTTCCTCAACTTTTTCACTCCGGACGCTTTATCTGGACACGATTCGTCAGGACCTCCAACAGCCGAAGCTAAGTAGTAACATTAACATGATGCCTTCTAATTGCAGCCGCTGTGCTCGCCTTACGGCGAGGATAGCTGTACTGCAAGCCCAGCTTCAGACGCAATCGTTAGGCAAGGGTAATTTTAGTGTAGGAAAGGATGAAACAGCGTCTGTGCCACCAGTAAGTACAGATAGTAGTATAAATCCCCTGGCACAGTCCCCGCAGCCGGACAATTTTCTCACGGTTTCTGGAAGGAAATGCTGTAGGAACGCTCAACCGGTGTCGCTCATTCAGCCGACAGAAACTTTCAACCGGTTTTCCCCATTAAGCAGCGGGTCGGTGTCAGAGGCCGAGTCTTCTCTGGTCTCTACTCCTCCCGTTACGGGGTCTGAGACGCCGAAGCTTCCCACCATTAGCTCTGACAAATTGAAAACTTTAGTCATTGGCGACTCCATTACCCGCAGTATTAGACTTAAAGCGAATCATCCAGCGATCATACACTGTTTACCCGGGGGCAGGGCTACCGACGTTAAGGCTAATCTGAAGATGGTGCTGGCTAAAGCTAAAACTGGCGAGTGTAGAGAGTATAGAGATATTGTTATCCACGTCGGCACCAACGATGTTAGGATGAAACAGTCAGAGATCACCAAGCGCAACATAGCTTCTGCGTGCATATCAGCTAGAAAGATGTGTCGGCATCGAGTAATCGTCTCTGGCCCCCTCCCAGTTAGGGGGAGTGATGAGCTCTACAGCAGAGTCTCACAACTCAATCGCTGGTTGAAAACTGTTTTCTGCCCCTCCCAAAAGATAGAATTTGTAGATAATTGGCCCTCTTTCTGGGACTCACCCACAAACAGGACCAAGCCTGACCTGCTGAGGAGTGACGGACTCCATCCTAGCTGGAGGGGTGCTCTCATCTTATCTACCAACATAGACAGGGCTCTAACTCCTCTAGCTCCACAATGAAATAGGGTGCAGGCCAGGCAGCAGGCTATTAGCCAGCCTGCCAGCATAGTGGAGTCTGCCACTAGCATAGTCAGTGTAGTCAGCTCAGCTATCACCATTGAGACCGTGTCTGTGCCTCGACCTAGGTTGGGCAAAACTAAACATGGCGGTGTTCGCCTTAGCAATCTCACTAGGATAAAGACCACCTCCATTCCTGTCATTACTGAAAGAGATCATGATACCTCACTTCTCAAAATAGGGCTACTTAATGTTAGATCCCTTACTTCAAAGGCAATTATAGTCAATGAACTAATCACTGATCATAATCTTGATGTGATTGGCCTGACTGAAACATGGCTTAAGCCTGATGAATTTACTGTGTTAAATGAGGCCTCACCTCCTGGCTACACTAGTGACCATATCCCCGTGCATCCCGCAAAGGCGGAGGTGTTGCTAACATTTACGATAGCAAATTTCAATTTACAAAAAAAAAAGACGTTTTCGTCTTTTGAGCTTCTAGTCATGAAATCTATGCAGCCTACTCAATCACTTTTTATAGCTACTGTTTACAGGCCTCCTGGGCCATATACAGCGTTTCTCACTGAGTTCCCTGAATTCCTATCGGACCTTGTAGTCATTGCAGATAATATTCTAATCTTTGGTGACTTTAATATTCACATGGAAAAGTCCACAGACCCACTCCAAAAGGCTTTCGGAGCCATCATCGACTCAGTGGGTTTTGTCCAACATGTCTCTGGACCCACTCACTGTCACAGTCATACGCTGGACCTAGTTTTGTCCCATGGAATAAATGTTGTGGATCTTAATGTTTTTCCTCATAATCCTGGACTATCGGACCACCATTTTATTACGTTTGCAATTGCAACAAATAATCTGCTCAGACCCCAACCAAGGAACATCAAAAGTCGTGCTATAAATTCACAGACAACACAAAGATTCCTTGATGCCCTTCCAGACTCCCTCTGCCTACCCAAGGACGCCAGAGGACAAAAATCCGTTAACCACCTAACTGAGTATCTCAATTTAACCTTGCGCAATACCCTAGATGCAGTTGCACCCCTAAAAACTAAAAAAATGTCTCATAAGAAACTAGCTCCCTGGTACACAGAAAATACCCGAGCTCTGAAGCAAGCTTCCAGAAAATTGGAACGGAAATGGCGCCACACCAAACTGGAAGTCTTCCGACTAGCTTGGAAGGACGGTACCGTGCAGTACCGAAGAGCCCTTACTGCTGCTCGATCATCCTATTTTTCTAACTTAATTGAGGAAAATAAGAACAATCCGAAATTCCTTTTTGATACTGTCGCAAAGCTAACTAAAAGCAGCATTCCCCAAGAGAGGATGACTTTCACTTTAGCAGTGATAAATTCATGAACTTCTTTGAGGAAAAGATTATGATTATTAGAAAGCAAATTACGGACTCCTCTTTAAACCTGCGTATTCCTCCAAACCTCAGTTGTCCTGAGTCTACACAACTCTGCCAGGACCTAGGATCAAGAGAGACGCTCAAGTCTTTTAGTACTATATCTCTTGACACAATGATGAAAATAATCATGGCCTCTAAACCTTCAAGCTGCATACTGGACCCTATTCCAACTAAACTACTGAAAGAGCTGCTTCCTGTGCTTGGCCCTCCTATGTTGAACATAATAAACGGCTCTCTATCCACTGGATGTGTACCAAACTCACTAAAAGTGGCAGTAATAAAGCCTCTCTTGAAAAAGCCAAACCTTGACCCAGAAAATATAAAAACTATCGGCCTATATCGAATCTTCCATTCCTCTCAAAAATTTTAGAGAAGGCTGTTGCGCAGCAACTCACTGCCTTCCTGAAGACAAACAATGTATACGAAATGCTTCAGTCTGGTTTTAGACCCCATCATAGCACTGAGACGGCACTTGTGAAGGTGGTAAATGACATTTTAATGGCAACGGACCGAGGCTCTGCATCTGTCCTCGTGCTCCTAGACCTTAGTGCTGCTTTTGATACCATCGATCACCACATTCTTTTGGAGAGATTGGAAACCCAAATTGGTCTACACGGACATGTTCTGGCCTGGTTTAGATCTTATCTGTCGGAAAGATATCAGTTTGTCTCTGTGAATGGTTTGTCCTCTGACAAATCAACTGTAAATTTCGGTGTTCCTCAAGGTTCTGTTTTAGGACCACTATTGTTTTCACTATATATTTTACCTCTTGGGGATGTTATTCGAAAACATAATGTAAACTTTCACTGCTATGCGGATGACACACAGCTGTACATTTCAATGAAACATGGTGAAGCCCCAAAATTGCCCTCGCTAGAAGCATGTGTTTCAGACATAAGGAAGTGGATGGCTGCAAACTTTCTACTATTAAACTCGGACAAAACAGAGATGCTTGTTCTAGGTCCCAAGAAACAAAGAGATCTTCTGTTGAATCTGACAATTAATCTTAATGGTTGTACAGTCGTCTCAAATAAAACTGTGAAGGACCTCGGCGTTACTCTGGACCCTGATCTCTCTTTTGAAGAACATATCAAGACCATTTCGAGGAAAGCTTTTTCCATCTACGTAACATTGCAAAAATCAGAAACTTTCTGTCCAAAAATGATGCAGAAAAATTAATCCATGCTTTTGTCACTTCTAGGTTAGACTACTGCAATGCTCTATTTTCCGGCTACCCGGATAAAGCACTAAATAAACTTCAGTTAGTGCTGAATACGGCTGCTAGAATCCTGACTAGAACCAAAAAATTGATCATATTACTCCAGTGCTAGCCTCTCTACACTGGCTTCCTGTCAAAGCAAGGGCTGATTTCAAGGTTTTACTGCTAACCTACAAAGCATTACATGGGCTTGCTCCTACCTATCTCTCTGATTTGGTCCTGCCGTACATACCTACACGTACGCTACGGTCACAAGACGCAGGCCTCCTAATTGTCCCTAGAATTTCTAAGCAAACAGCTGGAGGCAGGGCTTTCTCCTATAGAGCTCCATTTTTATGGAACGGTCTGCCTACCCATGTCAGAGACGCAAACTCGGTCTCAACCTTTAAGTCTTTACTGAAGACTCATCTCTTCAGTGGGTCATATGATTGAGTGTAGTCTGGCCCAGGAGTGGGAAGGTGAACGGAAAGGCTCTGGAGCAACGAACCGCCCTTGCTGTCTCTGCCTGGCCGATTCCCCTCTTTCCACTGGGATTCTCTGCCTCTACCCTGTTACGGGGGCTGAGTCACTGGCTTACTGGGGCTCTCTCATGCCGTCCCTGGGGGGGGTGCGTCACCTGGGTGGGTTGATTCACTGTTGTGGTCGGCCTGTCTGGGTTGGCGCCCCCCCCTTGGGTTGTGCCGTGGCGGAGATCTTTGTGGGCTATACTCGGCCTTGTCTCAGGATGGTAAGTTGGTGGTTGAAGATATCCCTCTAGTGGTGTGGGGGCTGTGCTTTGGCAAAGTGGGTGGGGTTATATCCTTCCTGTTTGGCCCTGTCCGGGGGTGTCCTCGGATGGGGCCAGTGTCTCCTGACCCCTCCTGTCTCAGCCTCCAGTATTTATGCTGCATTAGTTTATGTGTCGGGGGGCTAGGGTCAGTTTGTTATATCTGGAGTACTTCTCCTGTCCTATTCGGTGTCCTGTGTGAATCTAAGTGTGCGTTCTCTAATTCTCTCCTTCTCTCTTTCTTTCTCTCTCTCGGAGGACCTGAGCCCTAGGACCATGCCCCAGGACTACCTGACATGATGACTCCTTGCTGTCCCCAGTCCACCTGGCCATGCTGCTGCTCCAGTTTCAACTGGCCTGGGCCCTAGGACCATGTCCCAGGACTACCTGACATGATGACTCCTTGCTGTCCCCAGTCCACCTGGCCATGCTGCTGCTCCAGTTTCAACTGTTCTGCCTTACTATTATTCAACCATGCTGGTCATTTATGAACATTTGAACATCTAGGCCACGTTCTGTTATAATCTCCACCCGGCACAGCCAGAAGAGGACTGGCCACCCCACATATGCTCTCTCTAATTCTCTCTTTCTTTCTCTCTCTCTCTGAGGACCTGAGCCCTAGGACCGTGCCCCAGGACTACCTGACATGATGACTCCTTGCTGTCCCCAGTCCACCTGACTGTGCTGCTGCTCCAGTTTCAACTGTTCTGCCTTATTATTATTCGACCATGCTGGTCATTTATGAACATTTGAACATCTTGGTCATGTTCTGTTATAATCTCTACCCGGCACAGCCAGAAGAGGACTGGCCACCCCACATAGCCTGGTTCCTCTCTAGGTTTCTTCCTAGGTTTTGGCCTTTCTAGGGAGTTTTTCCTAGCCACCGTGCTTTTACACCTGCATTGTTTGCTGTTTGGGGTTTTAGGCTGGGTTTCTGTACAGCACTTTTAGATATCAGCTGATGTACGAAGGGCTATATAAATAAATTTGATTTGATTTGATTTGATCCCTGAGCTCTGAAACATGCCCTTTCGTTGCACTAGAGTGGTGGAGCTATACATCATGTCTGCATGGGGTCTTTCTGCTGGAAAATAACAGTTTGATGTGAGGAGTGTAAAAAGTGTATCTCTACGAGAAACTGAGTTCCAGAAATAGGAAATCGTCCATGTTAGTCAGTGAGTGAATCACGTCTTCTACCCACGACCAGAGGAATAGCATTCAGTCAACTAAACGGCAGCGAGCAATAGCTAAAACTCTGTACCTGACGAAAATGTAGTAGACTCTGCAGGATAAATAACCAAGGCTGTAGCTGCAGAAATTCTACAACCACTCCTGCAAAAATAAAAAACTGAGACCACATAGATCAGAGTTGAAATGTATCTTAAAGAAGTCCATTACAATCACTAAACTTCTGAAGGTGAGATGCCTCAGGAGCCTCATGTCTCAGGTCAGCCAATGAGCACAGTTCAAACACAATAGGGATCACAGGTCAGTTGTGCACAACTGAAATATGTAGCTAGTTAAAACAATTAACCCTTCGTAATCATTATTTCAAAGGAACAGAAATCCAGAATTTGCTATAATTCTCCTGTAGCGCTTCATCTCCAGTATAGTCACCCACCTTATCCTCCTGACGAGAGGCTCTCTCTGGAACTTTCTTCCACTTCCTGCCCTTCTTGTCCAGGCTCCTTTTCTCCTGGCTGGTCTCTGAGACAGGCTGTACAGTAGGGACCTCTATCCTGGAGTGGAACTGGTACTTGCCACTCTCTGCATCGTAGTAGTAGTACATCCCGGTGTTGTTATCATAGTACAACTGACTGGCCTAGGTGAGGGAGAGAGTGACGCAATTAAAAAGACTGTTACATAATGGCATAGTAATGGTGTGTGTAGTTTAGTACCGAGTCGTAGTAGAAACCAGTGCTGTGGTCGTAGTACATCCCGGTGGTCTCATCAAACACAAAGCCAGTCTGTGTCATGGCCTGCTCAGCAGTGGCTCTCAGCATGTCAGCTATAGAGCCTGCATCCACCTCTTGCTGGAACAAACAAGTAAAGAAAGTAAAGTTCCCAACTCCTTTTTGCACTGTCATCAACTTAAAACCTTTATTTCTTGTGCCCCACCAAATAGATTGTGGTCCTGTATTAGGGAAATTAGCTCTTTAAATAAAGATTATTTTTGGTTCGACAAGAGACCTCAATGTCCTCAGTCAGAACAGAACGAGTGGAGGGACAGTATCTAAACTCACCTCCGGTTGAGAAGCAGTAACACCACCCCCAACAGACACCTCTGTAACTGTCTCTGTGGCGGTCATTGTATCTGTAATCATATATGTAGCGGGGTCATTGGTTGATTCTGCAGCGGTCATCTGTGAGGCAGCAGTGGCTTCCGGCCCCTCTGCTATCACAATCCCCTCGGTGTCTGTTGCCACACCATCACCGTGGTAGTAGCTTCCTCCATAGTAGTAGTTGTAATAATCTGAAAAGCACACAGACAAGGGTCAACATATCTGTATGTGTGAACGGAGCAACAACAAAACAACTAAATCATTCACAAACTGCTGGTCCTGGGAAATAATAACGTGTTCATTTTACAACCATTCAAACATTGCTCACCAGTTTCTGACCAGGTATATTCTGCTGTCTGTGTCTCAGCTTCAGCTTTCTGTTTCGTCTTCGTCTTCCGTTCATGAATCTCTGTACTCAGCCTGTCGACCTATTGTATCAAATCACGGCAAAGAAAAAAACCATAAGCGTCACTTGTAAATTCGTTTATTTGTGCATTTCAGAGACTTGTTCAATGATGGCTAGATTGTTCTTAGCAGCTAGCCTACCTGTTTCCTCAAGTCTTCGTTGTAGCCTTCTGTGTTCTTCTGAAGCCGCTCAGACTTGCTCAGTTGTTTCTGTAATGTGGTCAGTTGCTTCTGTAATGTGGTCAGTTCTTTTCTGCAGTTTTTCAGTTGCTTCTGTAGCGACTCTACTTTCTGGCGAAGCTCAGCCACCTCGGACTCCGACCCATCCTCTCCTCCACTCGCCTCCTCTCCATTTGTCGCCATACTCCCAGCTGGAATCGACACACAGGGCCACATGTAAAGTGAATGTTGAAAAAAAAATGTAATTCGAATTGACCTGACCATGCGCAAAACCATGTACGCATGCGTTCGGTGTCAGCGCCACACACAGACGCACAGGGTAAGTTGACCTACAAGCCAAACAAAATCTAAGTTGACATTTCTATATAGTGCCCTAATTTTTGTAAGAAAAGTGGAGACAAAAATGAAAGATTAATCTCTCGTGAATTTTTATGACTTTACTTAAAAAAATATGTTTTAATAAGATGTTTAAATATTTGATAAAACAAGTGAAAAGTCCAGACTGGGCTTAATGGGTACCGAGTGCATCCTTTAAGCCCAGCGGGGGTTCCAAATAAACCCACCTCTAAAACAATCCATTTGAATTATATCAATCACCACTAAAGTTATTAAAAATACACTGATCCATACTATTCATCATGAAAGTAGCATGTAATAACAGGGGGGTTCAAATATGAACTTAGACTTTTGTTCTTGCCAACCAATACACACCCGATTCAACTAATGAATTTATCATAGGCTTCAATCAAGAAATGATTTGTTGAATCAGGTGTGCTATTGCTTGGTTAGAACACAACCCTGCACCCACACTGGCCCTCTGTCGATAAGAAGCAAAGCTCAAAAGACCATAACACACACAGCGTTCAATAAATTATCTGAAAGCTGAATTTCATTTGCTGTACTGCTATTCTTGTTAATGAGTCCCAACTTGTCTTCCTTAAGCCTATCTGAAGACAGTTTCAAATCTCCCCCTCTACTGTGCATTACAAAATGTAAAGGTGGTGGACCAAAAAAAAAAAAAAAAAATCACCTGGAAGGACAACAATATGACAATGCCCCCAACCAAAAGTACATGAGTGGTCGTCCAATAGTCATCTTCTTGTTCCTCATTTGATTGCATTTTTTGTCGACCACTTGTAGGTCTTCTATCCCGAATATCCCTCAACCCTGGTCGTCGTCTTCTCTCTCTGCATCAATGACTACCTGTCCACTCAAAACTTAGTGAAAAGTGTAGAGAAGTTTCTAATTGTTTCTAATCTTGGTAAAGGCACCATGGCTAGGTGCAGAACTGTAGTTTTAAATCAACAAATCTGAGCAAAAAACATTTATACGGAACAAAAATATAAACACAACATGTAAAGTGTTTGATCCCTTGTTTCATGAGCTGAATTTATAATGTCAAGCCCTGCATGTTTTTTTTTCAAAAGTCTCATGGAATGTAGGTTTACATTGAACACAAAAAAACTGAGAGAACATTGGCCACAGAATGTCTCAAGTTGAGGGAGTGTGCAATTGGCATGCTGACTGCAGGAATGTCCACCAGAGCTGTTGCTAGAGAATTTAATGTTAATTTATTTGGCAGTACATCCAACTGGCCCTCACAACCGCAGACCATGTGTAACCACGCCAGCCCAGGACCTCCACATCCGGCTTCTTCACCTGTGGGATTGTCTGAGATCAGCCACCTGGACAGCTGATGAAACTGAGGTGTATTTCTGTTTATAAACAAAGCCCTTGTGTGGGAAAAAAAAAAACTAATTCTAATTGGCTGGGCCTGGCTCCCCAGTGGGTGGGCCTATACCCTCCCAGGCCCACCCATGTCTGTGCCCCTGCCTAGTCATGTGAAATCTATACATTAAATTGATTTCCTTATATGAACTGTACCTCAGTAAAACTGTTGAAATTGTTGCATGTTGTGTTTATATTTTTGTTAAGTATATTTATGCTCATGTTCATTGAATATTAGGGATCTCCAAGTGTTTCAATGCCACGTGGGCTTAATAGGAGACGACTGGGTTTAATTGGAACAGTGATTTATGGTGAAAAATAATGACTGGCAAAGCCTACTCATTAAATATTTGGAAACCAATGGTTTGGTGTATAAATATACACTATAGACTACAATATTATGCAACGTTAGTAATGATCATCTTGAACAATATGTATTTATTGTCATTTTCATTCTGTATTTACAAAAATGGCATCTGTGTATAACAATGCAAGGTTCATTTCACAGTAATGAGGCAAAATGCGTTCAATTAATGTGAACTGTGAATGGCCAAAATCTATTATCTTGTAGTTCACCAAGTCAGGTTGCTACTGTGTGAATGTGACATGCAGGCACAACTGACAGCATACATTATTTGTATTTGTAAATAGCAAATAATACACATAAAATATGCTATCATGTGCACATACCAGCACATTAAATCAATTAATTTGACATAAAATATGATTACTTATCTGAGAAAGTACAAACACATATCTGGAAAATGTGTCAATCCAATGGTCGCCTTAACGTTTTTTTTTGCAACTTTGAAATTGGCCACTAGTCAATAATAAAACATGAGATTGTCTTAGACAATAGGGATATTTGTATTTTTTTTATTTAAATGTAAGTGGGTTTACTATAATATGTATGTTTACGCTAATCATTACGCCGATTCTGTTGCAACATGTTTTGAAACGGTTTAACGTTACTCCAAACGGAAACGCAAACAAGTGTTTCTATTCTATTTGACAAACTCAGGTAGGTCCCTCCCCGTTTCGTTTACAACGTTTGCTTCCG
Source organism: Oncorhynchus nerka (assembly GCF_034236695.1). NCBI lineage: Eukaryota > Metazoa > Chordata > Actinopteri > Salmoniformes > Salmonidae > Oncorhynchus > Oncorhynchus nerka. The sequence goes on along the minus strand of NC_088414.1, from coordinate 9,393,318 downwards.
TTTGGCTCTTAAACGTTAAACGGTTTCCGTAATGAATATACGTATGCATTTTAAAAAGCCTGTTTAATTAATTGTTTGTAATTGTAGATTAATGTTAATTGTATATATTTCGTCAAATGTCCAAGGCCGAACTAAGTGGATAACCAGTAGAGTACAGTTGAAATGAGTGTTTGCGCCTTCATTCATTGATAAGGTTAAACTGCCTAGTTTAGCTGTATGGTCTTACCGATTCGTTTGTATTCCTCGCTTGGACGCTCGCCCTCCTTTCTCTCCGCCGAGAATATCAACCTGAAAGTTGAACATAAACATCTTGTAACCACCCTGCATTGCTGACACATCCGACCACATGTTTTGTTGATAATAAAGAGAGTTACAATTGGTACAGTTGATGTGTTTACAATCCACTTCGACCATGGCCTCTATTTTTTATACGTATTACGTCACTTTCTTCTTCTTTCGGTACAACATCACACCGTTGGCAGAGGGCGCCACCTGTGGTTTGGAATGAGAATAGGCTACATATTTGGAAATAACTGATTATTTCTGGTTGAATAAAAATACACAGCTATCTCAGAGGTTTGTGCTATAAAAAAAAAATCAAATAAAACTGATACTATCGATTATCATTCACATCGACTTTCAAAACGATGATCGTGGACTTCAGGAAACAGCAGAGGGAGCAGCCCCCAATCCACATTGACAGGGACAGTAGTGGAGAAGGTGGAAAGTTTTAAGTTCCTCGGCGTACACATCACGGACGAACTGAAATGGTCCGCTCACACAGACAGCATGGTGAACAAGGCGCAGCAGCGCCTCTTCAACCTCAGGAGGCTGAAGAAATTCGGCTTGTCACCAAAAACACTCAAACTTTTACAGATGCACAATCGAGAGCATCCTGTCGGGCTGTATCACCACCTGGTACGCAACTGCTCCGCCCACAACCGTAAGGCTCTCCAGAGGGTAGTGAGGTCTGCACAACGCATCACAGGAGGCAAACTACCTGCCCTCCAGGACACCTACACCACCCGATGTCACAGGAAGGCCAAAAAGATCATCAAGGACAACAATCACCCGAGCCACTGCCTGTTCACCCCGCTATCATCCAGAAGGCAAGGTCAGTACAGGTGCATCAAAGCTGGGACCGAGAGACTGAAAAACAGCTTCTATCTCAAGGCCATCAGACTGTTAAACAGCCATCACTAACATTGAGTGGCTGCTGCCAACATACTGACTCAAATCTCTAACCACTTTAATAATTCTAAATTGGATGTAATAAATGTATCACTAGCCACTTTAAACAATGCCACTTTATAATGTTTACATACCCTACATTACTCATCTCATATGTATATACTGTACTCTATACCATCCACTGCATCTTGCCTATGCCGTTCGGCCATCGTTCTTCCATATTTTTATATGTACATATTCTTATTCATTTCTTTACACTTGTGTATAAGGTAGTTGTTGTGAAATTGTTAGATTACTTGTTAGATATTACTGCATGGTTGGAACTAGAAGCACAAGCATTTTGCTACGCTCGCATTAACATCTGCTAACCATGTGCATGTGACCAATAACATTAGATTTGATTTGACTTAATTTGATTTAGACTGGAGAAATGTAAATACTCACTGCACTCAATGTACTTTTAATAAATACTTCCACATACAAACCAGCAGGGGTCATCACAAGTATTGATGTTGAGGTTATGATCAAATTATGTGCCAAGCTTTGTTTTCCAGCTTTTGACCGTTCCAAATCCAAACATGAAGAAATACAACCGTTAAATGTTGTCTCCCGAGTGAAGTCGAACTACTTCAACAAATCACACAAATGGAAAACAGGTGAGAAACTCCATTAACAGTGACACTCTCTCCTCTCTTTCTCAACACCTGTGTAGAACACTTTCCCTCTTTATTACTAGACCAAGTAGTGGCAGCAGCAGCATACTGCCAGGGTCCTAATGAAGAGTCACAGAGTCTCACGCACACGCAGTGGCGGATTTAGGCATAGGCGACATGGGCAGCCGCCCAGGGCGGCATCTTGCCGGGGGCGGCATGGGGCGCCAAGCACAAATGAATAAATCAATCAAATATATTCCGAATGGTGACATTTGCACGATCAGTTTTCTGTCGCTGATTTGCACGTCACGTCAATGATATCATGTCACCGTGTGGGACTGTGGGTCACCTTGTCGGAGTGGGCGCCCTGAGTTTGTGAGTTTGTGAGCTAGCCCGGGAGTGGGGGAATCTATCAAATAGCGCACGTACTAATGCAATTAGTAATGCAATTAGTTGTGCGTTTCTTGTTTGAAGTGCAATAGTGTAATAATCAGGTTCTCTTCTTTATAAGTGTGTTATTCTATTTTCTGTGCTATAGGATTTGTGCAATTTAGTTGTATTTGTGTGTGTTTTTGTTAGCAATAGGGTAATAGAGTAATAATTGTATTTATATACTACAATTTGTTTCTATTTTTCTTTGTTACTTATTTTTTTTATATTTATGACTCTTAATTTTTGTATATATATTTATGTTCCAAATGTCTGAATAAAAATGACAGTTTGTGCGGAATGGTGCTTTTTTTGTTTGTTGGGGGGGGGGGTTCGCCAAGGGAGCCATACAAGCTAGAACCGCCACTGCTCACATGCAAATGAATAAAGAGATTGTAATGTAAAAGGGAGTTACAGGGGAGTGCTGAAGAGGGATGTGACTTCCTGTTACTCACTGAGAGGAGGATGTCAGCCGTCTACTAATTGGCTGGAAATACAGGCTTAATTAGTTGACTCATTTTACAGGCATAGATAATGGAGGAAGCATAGAGGGCCCGGGAGCCCAGTGCAGGTACGTGTGCACATACACACACACACAGGAAGTGTGATGAGTGATTTATGTAATGCACGAGCCTTTAAGATTTAATGCACTCCAACTCCCTTAATTGGGGATCCTGAGTGGCGCAGTGGTCTAAGGCACTGCATCTCAGTGCAAGAGGTGTCACTACAGTCCCTGGTTCGAATCCAGGCTGTATCACATCCTGCCGTGATTGGGAGTCCCATAGGGCTGCATACAATTGGCCCAGCGGTGTCCTGGTTTGTCAGAGGTAGGCCGCCATTGTAAATAGGAATTGGTTCTTAACTGACTTGCCTAGTTAAATCACGGTTAAATAAAAAATAAAGAAAATAGGTATTTGCGTTCCATGCGTATCCGTGACCTCACTGTGCTGCTGCTGAACATTCAAGGGGATTCAAGATAAAGACAGGTACAGTACCTACCACATGGGCCTCTCTCTACCTCCCGCTTCAATTTAAGCATGGGGAAACATATGTTAACATTGCCAAAGCAAGTGAACTAGATAATAAACAAAAGTGTAATAAACAATAAACATTACACTCACAAAAGTTCCAAAAGAATAAAAACACTGCAAATGTCATATTATGTGCAAATAGTTAAAGTACAAAAGGGAAAATAAATAAACCTAAATATGGGTTGTATTTTCAATGGTGTTTGTTCTTCATTGGTTCCCCTTTTCTTGTGGCAACAGGTCACAAATCTCTCTCTCTCTTTCTCTCTCTCTCTCTCTCTCAATTTCAATTTAAGGGCTTTATTTGTCATGGGAAATGTATTGCCAAAAGGTCACAAAACTTGCTGCTGTGATGGCACACCCCTGTGGTATTTCACCCAATAGATATGGGAGTTTATCAAAATTGGATTTGTTTTCAAAATTCTTTGTGGGTCTGTGTAATCTGAGGGAAATATGTGTCTCTAATATGGTCATACATTTGGCAGGAGGTCAGGAAGTGCAGCTCAGTCTCCACCTCATTTTGTGGGCAGTGTCTGCCGACGGCGGCATTTCTCAATAGCAAGGCTAAGCTCACTGAGTCTGTACATAGTCAAAGCTTTCCTTAAGTTTGGGTCAGTCACAATGGTCAGATATTCTGCCACTGTGTATTCTCTGTTTAGGGCCAAATGGCATTTTAGTTTGTGTTAATTAGCTTTGTTCATTATTTCCAAAATGTCAAGTAATTGTCTTTTTGTTTTCTCATGATTTGGTTGGGTCTAATTGTGTTGCTGTCCTGGGGCTCTGTGGGGTCTGTTTGTGTTGGTGAACAGAGCCCCAGGACCAGCTTGCTTAGGGGGCTCTTCTCCAGGTTTATTTCTCTGTAGGTGATGGCTTTGTTATGGAAGGTTTGGGTATTGCTTTCTTTTAGGTGGTTGTAGTATTTAACCACTCTTTCTCTCTCTCACACACACAGACATGAGCGCATACTCCTCCATCCCTGTGTCTCTAGGCTTTTTCCCTCCTTCCAGACTCCTGTCCCTCCCTTCCTGTCATCCACACTATGAGATGTTATTTTGCCGTGACCACTGAAGTGTGTAGACCTGCAAACAGTTTTCAGTTTCCCCAAGGCAGCCTGACGGTTAAGAGAGTGGGGCCAGTAACCGAAAGGTCGTTGGTTTGAATCCCTGATCTGAAAAAGTTGAAAAATCTGTTGTTCTGCCCTTGAGCAAGGCAGTTAACCCCCAACAAACACAACTCCCTGCATGCTGATGATGTGGAAGTTGATTAAGGCAGCCCCCCCCCCCCGGGAACCTCTCTGATTCAGAGGGGTTGGGTTAAACGAGGAAGACCCATTTCGGTTGAATGCATCCAGTTGTGCAACTGACTCGATACCCCATTTCCCCGATTCTGCATGCTGGCTCCTAGTCGAAATGAATTCACCACACTACTACAGCGGTCCGGATACACTTGGCCCGGGTGGGGGTGTTGCATGCTCCACACATTGGAACGTGTGAGTGTTCGGTCAGGTTTCGCATCAACCTGTTAGTTATTAAGGCCCTATTATTAAGGAGGAAAGGTAAAGGGGGCTGACAGAGAGGATGTCAGGGTGGGTGGAGGGCTGGGGATCCGAGCTGATACTTGTAAGGGAGGATAGTGGGAGTGGAGGAAAGGTAAAGGGGGCTGACAGAGAGGATGTCAGGGTGGGTGGAGGGCTGGGGATCCGAGCTGATACTTGTAAGCAGATCTCCCAGAATAGCAGTGTTTAGGGAGACATCTGCATGTGGAGGACAACTCCTCCTAATGAGAAATGGTCATCCACAATGTGAAAATGCTGGTTGGTATTATAATATTTGCATTTCAAAATACAGTATCCCCAATGTGATCTGTGTAAAATCGGAAATAGTCTCCTTTGAAATTTTTGTGAGGTAAAAGAGATATCCTGTACGTCATTGCACTGTAACAAATTGCTGTACATTTGTTAGCTACTCTAATTCTATATTACAGTACTGTAAAGAGCAATGCATTATGGGGGCTCAATGGCATTCCACTACTCTGATGCAAAATTACAGCAATGTTGCTGTATATTTACAGCAGCATACTGGGAATTATGGTGCATTGTGGGAAAAGGTTGTGGGCGGAGAAAGACTCTCTATCTCATGAACACATTTTGAGGCATGCCTTGTAAGAGGCTATATTTGTTGCACCCGTTAGTGAGAATGCAGTACTCCACAGAATACAGTACCATACCGTATTGTTGGAATCTAATTTACTGGCTACTATACTGCCAGTAATGAACTGTAATTCAATAACACCCCACAGAATACAGTACCATACTGTATTTTTTGGCTCATTAAAACATTTTGGGGCTTGTCTTGTAAGAGGCTATATTTGCTGCACCTGTTAGTGAGAGTGCTGTACCAATTTAACTGAAATGTGGTCGTAGTTCCCTAACAATGTGATGTGTATAGGGGACAGATCAGAGTTGAAGCAATCTCAAAGCATGTCCTTTTGATCTGTTTTGCCCTGTAATCACTGCCAGCTTAGAAGCCTTTCTTAAGGGCTCTACAAATGTACGCGATAGAAAACCCCTAATATTCATTGGTATGCTGTAATATATAATTACATATTCACTGTTAGCAAAATTGCTGTAATTTTAGTACAATCCATTTTAACCCCAAAAACTACTATGTTGCTGTTTTGCTATATATTCACTGCTGCGTTCTGTGCATTTTTGGTGAATTGTGGAAAAATGTTGTGGGAGGGAAAGAATCGTTGGCTTATTAACGTATTTTGAGGCGTGCCTTGGACGTGGCCATATTTGTTGCACCTGTTAGTGAGAATGCTGTACCAATTTAACCGATACGTGGTTCCAAATGATAGGTCTTAAAATGAAAAAATAATCTATAAGGGTAGTTTTGAGATATTAATATTCATAATTTTTACGTTGAATAAATGAATGGGATTTTTTAAATTGTATATATTTTTAAAATCAACAGTTATTCTATATTATAGAGCACACTATAAGGAGGATAATGACTTCAAGATGTTGTCTGTATCATGTATGGTTCACAGATCATAGGGTCTTACAGAAGACATCTATAGGTCTGAAAAGGGCCTAAATTCGCCACTTTAATCATGATTTCCCCCCACAAAGTTTGTGTAAAAAAAGCTATAAAGTGAGAATTGCCAGAACAATCTAATATACCGAAAATACAAAAGTATTTGGACACCTGCTTGTCGAACCTCTCATACAAAAATCATGGGCATTGAAAATGAAGTTGGTCCCCCCTTTGCTGCTATAACATCCTTCAGTCTTCTGGGAAGATTTTTCACTAGATGTTGAAACATTGCTGCGGGGACTTGCTTCCATTCAGCCACAAGAGCATTAGTGAGGTCGGGCACTGATGTTGGGCGATTATGCCTAGCTCAAAGTCGGCGTTCCAATTCCTCCCAAAGGTGTTCGTTGGGGTTGAGATCAGGGCTCTGTGCAGGCCAGTCAAGTTCTTCCACACCGATCTCGATAAACCATTTCTGTATGGACCTCATTTTGTGCACGGGGGCATTGTCATGCTGAAACAGGAAAGGGCCTTTCCCAAACTGTTGCCACAAAGTGTGAAGCACAGAATCATCTAGAATGTCATTGTATACTGTAGCCTTAAGATTGACCTGCACTGGAACTAAGGGGACTAGCCCAAACCATGAAAAACAGCCCCAGACAATTATTCCTCTTCCACCAAACTTTACAGTTGGCACTATACATTGGGGCGGGTAGCATTCTCCTGGCATCCGCCAAACCCAGATTCGTCCATCGGACTGCCTGATGGTGAAGCGTGATTCATCACTCCAGAGAACGCGTTACCACTGCTACAGAGTCCAATGGCCGCAAGCTTTACACCACTCCAGCCGACACTTCGCAATGCGCATGGTGATTTTAGGCTTGTATGCGGCTGCTTGGCCATGGAAATCCATTTCATGAGGCTCCCGATGAACAGTTCTTGTGCTGACGTTGCTTCCAGAGGCAGTTTGGAACGCGGTAGAGAGTGATGCTACCGAGGACAGACATATTTTTTGTGTTATGCGCTTCAGCACTCAACGGTCCTGTTCTGTGAGCTTGTGTTTCCACTTCACAATAACAGCACTTACAGTTGACCGGGGCAGCACTAGCAGGGCATAAATTGGACGAACTGACATGTTGGAAAGGTGGCATCCTATAAAAGGTGCCACGTTGAAAGTGACTGAGCTCTTCAGTAAGGCCATTCTACTGCCAATGTTTGTCTATGGAGATTGCATGGCTGTGTGCTTGATTTTTTTTTCTACACCTGTCAGCAATAGGTGTAGCTGAAATAGCCGAATCCACTAATTTGAAGGGGTATTTTCCGGTCCTCCCGGTGTGAAGCGATTGGGAAGGTCACTGGGGATCCACACGATGGGGATCATATTGAACTGGTTTTCTGCTCTTTGGTTTATGTCTGATAATCCAGGCTGTTGGCGTGTCATTACATGATCAAGTGTTTGGGATGCATGCTGGCCTCAGAAGTCATTACATCGGATTTTATTCCATGAAACCCCCAGGTGGTGGAATTGGACACCACCGATGTAAAAAAAAGATGATTGTCTCATATTTACACCCACACACCGCCAAAAACGATGCTGATTACCACTTGGCTGTCTGGCTTACCCATTCTCTCCAATTCTGTTGTACTGATCATTTGAAAGTATTACATTAGTTCTACAATGTTAAAAATAGCCTAGAGGAATTACTGAAATGAGAACAGACACTTGGATAAAACTGTCAGACAGAGGTTTTAATACAAGTCTTTCCCAGTTCACACACGCAAAACAGCAGCTCCCTGATGGGAATGCCGTGTTACCAACCAGCCTGGGAAGGGTATCCAGTGGGCTGGACTGTACTCTGATGAAGGGCACTGAGCTGGAGTCAAATCAATCTGCTCTGTCTGTCAGGAGACTTTGGCACGAGGCTGACGTCTGCATTGAAACTGGGCTGTGGGAGGGTGGAGTCTGAAGGGGAGGTGTGTGTGCTTGCGTGCGTGCGTGCGTCGGTGAGACTTGAGTTCCTGTCTGGCCCTATGCTCTCCAGACGCCTGAGGCAGTTCATCTTGGTGAGGTGTCATCCTCCCTGAATAAGCTGTCAGTCAGCTATATAATGAATATCAACATAATGGATGGGATTGGCTTTCAATCCCAGACGCCACGTGGCACAATGACATCACAGCAGGATGAATGATGGCAGCTTCACCAGAGGATCCTCGCTATCCCTATCCTATACAACATCGCCATCCTAGAATCCACCCGAATAACGCCCCCTTTCACTAGTTCTGTTTCACATATCTGAGGTGGAGAAAAACGTGGCATAGATATTTGGCCCATAGAACTGTAAAGTACTGTAGTTCTAATGTCATAATAGCTGTACGAGTAGAGATACTGTATACGTAGATGTCTTGGATTGCCAAACTCAAGTTACCCACCTTAGTTCCGAAAATAGGTGTTTGCATCCAGGAGAAAACCATGTTAAAACCCTATGTTGAACCTGGTGTTCTTTTATTCTCTGTCTTATGCTCTGATTTAAAAAACGACTCGAAACTCCGGCACACAGGAGTTCACAAAGCATCACTTATTTATTATGCTAATGTTCTGACGAAGGTGGAAAGGTCGAAACATCAGCACAATAAATAAGTTATGTTTTGCGTGCATAGTGAGTGGGAGGGACTTTCTTGTAGTGTAAACTGTTTTCTTTTAGCACATCTGCGGAGCACCTACAGTACCAGATGTGGATTTTACAGTGCTGTAATAATGTGACCTTCTCCTACAGTAATCTAGAAGGACTCATCCAGAGCCACAGGGACCTGAGGGTATTTGCACCAGATTGCTTATGATCAATTACTAGACCTGTCCATCAGAGCTGGGAGCCCTACACACACGCACACGGCCGCGCACACACATGCACGCTCAAGCCATCCCCCCTTGTTAGAGACGTCTTCCAGGCAACGTCTCCCTGTTTTCCCACTCCTGTTAGTATATTAACGCATAGGTAGGACCGATGGCCACTCACTAACACAGCTTACATCTTATATAAGAGTTTGCATTGTGTGTGTGTGATGGGCTATGTCTAAATCTGTTTTAGCACACTGGTGGTGATATTCCCATGTTAATAAAAGACAGCTATGATCACAGTTTATCAGTGCATGATGTGAGTGGACCTTGTGTGAATATGTGTGTGCGTGTTCGCGCACGCGCGCGCGTGTGTGTGTGTGTGTGTCCATTATCCCCTGTGGTGTTCCACATCACTACGACGTCAGAGAATCAGCTGGGTTAGGGAAGATTAGAGGCAAGGTGGGTGTGTGTGTGGGTGTGTGTGTGTGTGTCAGTAGTGGCAAGGTGTGAAGTTTTACTGTGCGAGGGTAAATGTGATGTGTCAGATTACAGTGAATCGGTAAACAACTATAGGAGTTGATAAAAGGAGAGATGTGGCTGGGTAACGAACCTTTCCGTCGACTACACCATCAGCTGGAAGCAGCTTTGTATCTGGCCTGCAGGATAAGGCACAGACATTGGCTGGGCCTTCTAACCCCTACGTTTAGGAGTTATCTGTTATAATTCATTTACCCTAACCTTAACCCTTATCCTAACTCCTGCACATGATTCAGTGCTGGTACTCCTTGTATATAGCCACGTTATTGTTATTTAAAAAAAAGTGTACTTTTTAACTCTGCGTTGTTGGGAAAGAGTTTGTAAGTAAGCATTTCACGGTAAAGTCTAGACCTGTTGTATTCGGCGCATGTAACTAATCAAATGTGATTGATTTTGATTTAAACCCTTATTCCAAACCTAACCCTAACCTTAGCAAACAGTTGCTTATCAACAGATAGTATGACCACCTATACACTATCCAAACGAAGTGTGACCTTGAATTGAGCTCTGGGGCTGTCATTTCCAGAGACAATGAGTGGCAGCTTGGTGATGTTTAAAACAGATAAACATATGCAGAAATTTAGGGGGAAACGGCAGAATTTGTTTGTGTTGAGAAAGTTAGAATTGAGGGGGGTGAATGATTACATATCGAACATAATGATCATTTTTACCAGAACATGTCACTGTAAAGAGAGTACTAAATGTTACATATTACTGAATTAACTATTGTACAGCCATTTGTCCTGATTGCTCCTCAACACACTTTCAGCATGAAATCTATGCTGTTGGTCTACCTTGAGAGTGAACAAATCAGTTCGAGTCATTATACGTTCTGGTTATCCTGACTTGAGCTTTGTTCAATGTCACAACGCTGTTGTGTGCTCCATCCAAACTGTCACAATACTTTTCTCTCAGGTCTCTATGCCCTGAGGAGATCTGCTATTTTTACGCAAACACACACACTCTCTGTGTGTGTCTCTCTCCATCGAAGAGACTGAGCAGCTCTCTGCCCCCAGCTCTTGTTGAAACCCTGTTGTTTCAGTGAGGTGGACAACAGAAAGAAACATTGTGCATATGAAATCCCTGAACGGTGCTTTTAGCCTCCAGGCTTTCCCACTATTCCTTCATCGTATGAGACAGGACTCAGACACAATATCATCAGATAGATAAACGTATATTATAGTAGAGAGAGTAGAGAGCGAAGGAGAAGACAGTCTTCTGAGGGATTGTGGTGCCTGGAATCGTAGTGGATGCTTTTAAAAATTGTTTTGGTAGATTTTGCAAGACTTGATTGTTGCATTTCTTTTCCAATCGCCTTGGTTTGAAGAGAACTGTAGTGTTGTTTTCAAGCCAGAAAGTAAGGTCTCTGTGAACACCAGGGGTGATTTAGGGTCAAACAGAAATGCCAGGTAATATTCTGTAGGTGTGGAGAGCAAATCAACCAGATGCTGCTTGCGTGACCAAAGTGCAGACCACCAAACTCTATTCATAGAGCTGCTGTTGTCATTTCATTTCCTGGTGGTGACAGTATTACAGTTGCACATCCAGATTATAGTTTTTGCTGGGATGTGCTTCTCTCCCGTAATAAACCAGTGACATCATAATCACTAAGCTAATAACAGCCATTATCAGTGGCGTCATTAGGCCTGGGCTTCTGGGGCTTCAGCCCGGGATGTTTTTGGTTCAACCCCAGACCTTTTGATGGTCATATAAAAACAATTAAAAAGTGTTTATCCTTGTGACAAAAACTACAACAATATAATATAGGAGTAGGCAGTAGCAGGCACTGCAAGAAGCCCCTGGAGAGAGAAGGTGACGGCTGTGTGATTTGTCAAGATTTTTCAACTCCGATCACGTCCCTTCACCCCTCTCTCACCCCTACAGCACCGGTTAGATGTTAATGTCATTACTCAGCCTGTCACTCAGTCAGAGTCTGCAGCATAGCAGAGCAAATATGGATATTCTGAACTTCTTCCGAAAGGGAGGCAAAAAAGCATCAACAGGCAGCAGTGAATGAGAACAGCCAGAAAGTTAAAGTGCAGCAGCAGAAGCAGAGTTAGCCACAGGTTTGTGCAGAGTTGGTGCTAGCTAACTAGCTAGTTAGTCTCTCTCAGCATAAGGGTCGGCTAATGCCAATAAGCTAGCGTTAGCGCTCAGCATCCTTAAGCTATTGGGTGTCAGTCGGAGTTATTTAACAGTATATTTAGTAAATGGGCAAGCTAAGGATGTTGATATAAGTCATGCTATTAGAAAAAGTATGTATTTCCAGCGAGTGTATTTGATGGTTTTTGTTTCTGCAGCTCGTGTTTCTGCAGCTAGCTTGGCTGGCTAGCCACTTTGGTAGCTACTCTCTGTCTAGCTAGCTGAGACCAAAGAGATGAGAGGACGTTTTTCTGACTGAAGCACATATTTTCTGACAGCGACACAGTACCACCCTGTGGACTGAAGCTGAACTTTACTACAACTAGATATTTAACCCTGTTTAAAATGGGCAATGTTGAGGTGGTAGAACTGACTAAATGAAATGAATCATAGAGGTCTTATAACCTATTCCATTCTACAGGAAAACATGCTAGGCTCATGTCTGTTATTTCCACATAGGCTATGTAAAATACTGCCCATTACTAAATTGGTGAAATTATTCAATTGAGCTTTTATTTTTCTTAATCTTTTTATTCACTTCGCTACTTACTTTTTCTATTGTTGTTGGGTTGTTGAGAGGTTAACCTGTAAGTACCCATTTCCTTGCCTTGTGTACTCCATGTACAGTGCCGTCGGAATGTATTCACACCCCTTGGCTTTTTCCACATTTGGTTGTTACAAAGTGGGATTAAAATAATTGTAATTTTTTGTTAATGATATACACAAAATACTCAAAGTGAAAGATAAATATTAACATTTGTTTTTAATTAATTAATGGAAAATAAAATGCTAATATATTTTGATTACAAAAGTATTCAACCCCCTGACATGGAACCCAAACCGGCTGCGCGAGTGCTCCATCGTGCATAAATTTATTTTGTCCCCTTACACCAAACGCGATCACGACACGCAGGTTAAAATATCAAAACAAACTCTGAACCAATGACATTAATGTGGGGACAGGTCGAAAAGCATTAAACATTTATGACAATTTAGCTTGCACTTGCTAGCTAATTTGTCCTATTTAGCTAGCTTGCTGTTGCTAGCTAATTTGTCCTGGGATATAAACATTAGGTTGTTATTTTACCTGAAATGCACAAGGTCCTCTACTCCGACAGTTAATCCACACATAAAAACGGTCAACCGCATCGTTTCTAGTCATCTCTCCTCCTTCCAGGCTTTTTCATCTTTTAACTTATATGGTGATTGGCATCTAAACTTTCATAGTATTACTACGACAACTGGCAACAGTTCGTCTTTCAATCAAGAGGACAAGTACATTAGAGTGTCTAGTTTGAGAAAAAGATGCCCCACAAGTCCTCAACTGGCAGCTTCATTAAATAGTACCCGCAAAACACCAGTCTCAACGTCAACAGTGAATAGGCAACTCTGAGATGCTGGCCGTCTAGGCAGAGTTGCAAATAAAAATCCATATATCAGACTGGCCAATAAAAAGAAAAGATTAAGATAGGCAAAAGGATTGGATTAGCTAACAAAACGTGCCATTGGAACACAGGAGTGATGTTTGCTTATAATGGGCCTATATGTAGATATTCCATAAAAAATGTTTTAATTTTAATTTTAAATCAGCCGTTTCCAGCTATAATAGTCATTTACAACATTACCAATGTCTACACTGTATTTCTGATCAATTTGATGTTATTTGAATGGACAAACAAATGTATTTTCTTTCAAAAACAAGGACATTTTTAAGTGACCCCAAACTTTTGAACGGTAGTGTAAGTCCAAACTGTAACTAGGCCATTCAAATCCAATACGTGAAAATATGTGAAAATATGAAGAGTGGTACTCAGTGATGTGTTATGTTAGATTTGCCCTCAACATAATGCTTTGAATTCAGGACAAAAAGTTAATTAGCTTTTTTACAAATTGTTGCAGTATTACAATTGCCAACAGGATTCATGTTTTGGAATATTTTTATTCTGTCATTTGGGTTAGTATTGTGAAGTATGTTGAGAATGTTGTTGATCCATCCTCAGTTTTCTCCAGAGCCTTAAACTCTGTAACTGTTTTAAAGTCACCATTGGCCTCATGGTGAAATCCCTGAGTGGTTTCCTTCCTCTCCAGCAACTGAGTTAGGAAGGATGTCTGTACCTCTATAGTGACTGGGTGTATTGATACACCGTCCAAAGTGTAATTAATAACTTCCCCGTACTCAAAGGGATATTCAATGTCTGCTTTTTTATTTTCACCCATCTACCAATACTGTAAGTTCCCTTCTTTGGAGGCATTGGAAAAACCTCCTTGGGCTTTGTTGTTAAACCTGTGCTTATAAAAAGCATGAGCTGGCGCACACAGAGAAAATGATTTAGTGTAGAGGTGCTGACTAACAGTGAATAAACTGTGAGCTTTAAAAAGAAATTGACTCTGTTTGTTTTTATAGTTAAAACCTGTGCTTGGAATTCACTGCTCAACTGAGGGACCTTACAGATAATTGTTTGTGTGGGGTACAGAGATGGGGTAGTCATTCAAAAATCATGTCAAACACCAATATTGCACCCTGAGTCCATGCAACTCATTGCATGCAACAAATACTTATTGACCGAAGACATTTAAAAAACAAATCCCAAAACACAAGTGTACTTTGACATTATGGGGTATTGTGTGTAGATCAGTGACACAACATCTGAATGTAATCAATTTTAAAGGCAGGCTGTAACACAACAAAATGTGGAAAAAGCCAAGGGGTGTGACTACTTTCTGAAGACACTGTATATCATGTGTACAGTGTATGACAAATAAACACACTTGAACTTGGAATGGAAGAGGGAGGGCAGCAAGAAAGAAGGGCAGAAGATGGCCAGCTTTGTGGTTCGATTATATAGCTGAACAAAACACTGAAAAGACATGGGACCTTAAGTTGTGTCCTCAAATGTTATGTAATCTAAATATCTCACATTAGCTTGTAGAACTGACAAAAATTGAATTCATTATTGAGGTCTTTTAACTTATTCCATTCTAGAGCTCGTTTTGTTTTGGCTCATTTCAGAGTGTCTTTATATTCATACTATGTACGCAGCTTTGTATCTGTCATGTTTGGAATTGTATTTCTATGTTTTGCGGACACTTGCATTTCTCTTTACAGTTGAGTTTCCCTGTTCATGTCAGTATACAGTAACTTTAAAAATAACTATTGACATGTTGCACCTCCGCCTTGTTACCTTGCAATGAGCCAAGGAGGACGACAGATGAGAACCGCAGCAGCCATTGGAAACTGGAAGGGAAGAAAATCATTTAGGTGACCCAGACACAAGCCCCCCAAAAAGTTAAGCTACCCCAGTATATCCCTTTAACCGTTTTGGATTGCAGAACTACATTTAAGACCCCAGACAAGACACAGAGACAGCAACAGAAGAGTAGATGACGAAGAGAGACACCATACAAGACAGACACTACAACAGAAGAGTAGGATATGATGGAGAGAGACACACCAGACAAGACACAGAGACAGCAACAGAAGAGTAGATGACGAAGAGAGACACCATACAAGACAGACACTACAACAGAAGAGTAGGATATGATGGAGAGAGACACACCAGACAAGACACAGAGACCGCAACAGAAGAAGAGGTCATGAAGATCGACACACTAGACAGGACAAAGACAGCAACAGAAGAATAGGATATGATGGAGAGAGACACCAGAAGAACAGAACAGGCCATAACAGAAGAGGATAGACAAAGGAGACAGTAACAAACAAGAACCTGAGAGAGCAACATACAAGACAGAGAAAGTGACAGAAGAGGGCATATGGAGAGAGAACAGAGGTGGGTTGAGCAGTAGACTGTATCCCTTCTAACTGCTCTACAGATTCTAATTAGTTGCATTTATTTGCACAAATTATAAGAGGTGAAAAGGCCTGTGAAATGACTATGAAAACAATTGTTTACTTTGACACTTTTTACAACCAGTACAGGAGCAAGAGAGGAGGGTAGACAAGAGACGGCAACATAGAAGACTAAGAGACAGCAACAGAAGAGGGTAGACAAGAGAGACAGCAACAGACGAAACAGAGAAAGTGATGGAGAGAGGCAGAGGTGGGGTGAGCACACAGTAGACTGTATCACTTAAAGTGTGCGTGTGTGTGTGTGTGTGTGCGAGAGAGACGGTTTTTGGGTACTGTGGGATTCTTTAATCAGTTTGACTCATTGGACAGGTCCGAGTCTATGCTTGAAGTGGTTGAGTTGTATGGAGGTTTTTGGTAATACACTGTACAGTAGATGTATGTGTTCCAGAGTAGAGAGTGTTCCAGAGTTGAGAGACCTACAGTAGCTACTGTAATTGAGTACGGGCAGTGTCTGCCGTGGCAGGTGTGAAGGTACCTGAAAAAGATTTCAATCCTCAATGCTCATCTCAAAGTGCACCAAATTCATGCATTTAGATATTGAAATTACTTTTTGGGGGATGGGGGAGGATGCACCCGGAGGCCACTACTAGCTTTGGGCTAAGCCCCCCCCCCCCCCCCCCAATGTCTTCAAATCCTAGAAATGCCCCTGGCCATTATACCAGAGGCCAATTCAGGACCCCACTGGACATTATGAAGCATATCACCTAAGTGACAATGCCACGCCTACCCCCACTTCACTTCCACTGCACCAAATACCCGAGTTTCCGACTTCTAATTATCCTTACACCTCTGAAGACTCTAGCCACTTCCATGCCAGTCGGAAGCACGTAGACTGTTTTATCTCTGAACTCTCAAAAGCTTGTTTCCCCAGCGACTGTTGGATAAGGGAAACCATGGGGTGTTAAATAGTTAAAGACGCTAACCACCCAAGCAATAGACCATTCTCTCTGCTTCCGCACGGCAAGTGGTACCGGTGCATCAAGTCTGGCACCAACAGGCTCTTGAACAGCTTCTATCCCCCAGCAATAAGACTGTTAAATAGCTAACAAAATAGCTCACACATAACATGCACACACATCCGTGTCGGTGCTGTTTAAGATGAGGGAGGACAATCATATTGGATGACTGTCTTTCATATTCCATTCACCCAGTTCAATGTAACATCGATAGATTTAGGCTTCTACATGATACTTACATTTTCTCTGTGTCCATCATGAGGATGCTACAACCTATGAATGAAAGTTTATTTGAAATGACAGACAGTGATGCATTCAATACTGCCTTGCACACGCTTACCTGCATCTAGCTGATCTAGAGTGTAATCATTAGTCGAACAGTTGCAAATTCATCCACGTTATATTCCTTCTTGCGTCTAAGCTCTCTCCTCCTCTCACATTTCCCCTTCGCTTGTGGACTTAAATGCACAACACATCAACTGTATGTGACCAGGCGAAAAAACCTTTCCAAGACAAAACATATCATAACCTCAAGCAGCTACACACAGCCTACATCGTTGTCCCCATCTTAGCTAAACTAATGTCCTAGTCAACATAGCTAATAGAACTAAAGATAAAGGTCATTCCGGCACCAACAGAGATGGCCGCCTCGCTTCGCGTTCTTAGGAAACTATGCAGTATTTGTTTTTTTTCTGTATTATTTATTACACTGTTACCCCAGGGAATCTTAAGTCTCATTACATACAGCCAGAAGGAACTATTGGATATAAGAACAACGTCAACTTACCAACATTACGACCAGGAATACGACTTTCCCAAAGCGGATCCTCTGTTTGGTCCACCACCCAGGACAATGGATCGGATCCCAAAGGCAACCCAAAACAACGGCGCCGCAGAAGGAGCGGCCTTCTGGTCAGGCTCCGTAGACGGGCACATCGCCCACCTCTCCCGAGTATACTACTCGCCAACGTCCAGTCTCTTGACAACAAGGTAGACAAAATCAGAGGAAGGGTTGCCTTCCAGAGAGACATCAGAGACTGTAACATTCTCCATTTCACAGAAACATGGCTCACTCGGGATACGTTATCAGAGTTGTTACAGCCACCTGGTTTCTTCATGCATCGCGCCGACAGAAACAAACATCGCGGTGTGATCATAACAACATACAGGAACTAAAGTCCTTTTGTTCACCTGACCTAGAATTCCTTACAATCAAATGCCGACCTCATTATCTACCAAGAGAATTCTCTTCGATTATAATCACAGTCGTGTACATCTCCCCCAAGCAGACACCTCGACGGCCCTGAAAGAACTTCATTGGACTCTATGTAAACTGGAAACCACATATCCTGAGGCTGCATTTATTGTAGCTGGGGATTTTAACAAGGCTAATCTGACAACAAGGCTCCCTAAATTGATCAGCATATCGAACGCGCGACCCGGGCTGACAGCATTCTGGATCATTGTTACTCTAACTTCCTCGACGCATACAAAGCCCTCCCTCGCCCTCCTTTCAGCAAATATGACCACGACTCCATTTTGTGGCTCCCAGGCTATAGACAGAGACTAAAACAGGAAACGTCTGCGCTCAGGTCTGTTCAACGCTGGTCCGACCAATCTGATTCTACGCTTCAAAATTGCTTCGATCACGTGGACTGGGATATGTTCCGGATAGCGTCGAGCAATAACATTGATGTATACTCTGATTCGGTGAGCGAGTTTATTAGTAAGTGCTTTGGTGATGTCGTACCCACATCAACTATTAAAACCTTCTCCAACCAGAACCTTGGATTGATGGCAGCATTCGCACAAAACTGAAAGCGCAAACCACTGCTTTTAATCAGGGAAAGGTGACCAGAAACATGACCGAATACAAACAGTGTAGTTGTTCGCTCCGCAAGACAATCAAACAAGCTAAGCACCAGTATAGAGACAAAGTAGAGTCGCAATTCAACGGCTCAGACACGAGAGGAATGTGGCAGGGTCTACAGTCAATCACGGACTACAAAAGGAAAACCAGCCCCATCTTGGACCCTGATGTCTTGCTCCCAGACAAACTAAACAACTTCTTCCATCGCTTTGAGGACAATACAGTGCCACCGACACGGCCTGCTACCAAAACCTGCGGACTCTCCTTCACCGCAGCCAACGTGAGTAAAACATTTAAACGTGTTAATCCCTCGCAAGGCTGCCGGCCCAGACGGCATCCCTATCCCAGTCTGCTGTTCCCACATGCTTCAAGTGGGCCACCATTGTTCCTGTTCCCAAGAAAGCTAAGGTAACTGAGCTAAACGACTATCACCCCATAGCACTCACTTTCATCATCATGAAGTGCTTTGAGAGACTAGTCAATGATCATATCACCTTCACCATACCTGACACCCTAGACCCACGCCAATTTGCATACCGCCCCAATAGGTCCACAGACGACGCAATCGCAATCACACTGTACACTGCCCTAACCCATCTGAACAAGAGGAATACCTATGTAAGAATGCTGTTCATCGACTACAGCTCAGCATTTAACATCATAGTACCCTCAACTCATCATTAAGCTCGAGACCATGGATCTCGACCCGCCCTGTACAACTGGGTCCTGGACTTTCTGACGGGCCACCCTCAGGTGATGAGGGTAGGAAACAACATCTCCACCCCAGTGATCCTCAACTCGCCCCACAAGGGTGCATTCTCAGCACTCTCCTGTACTCCCTGTTCACCCATGACTGCGTGGCCATGCACGCCTCCAACTCAATCATCAGGTTTGCAGACAACATTACAGTGGTAGGCTTGATTACCAACAACGACGAGACGGCCTACAGGGAGGAGGTGAGGGCCCTCGGAGTGTGGTGTCAGGAAAACAACCTCACACTCAACGTCAACAAAACAAAGGAGATGATCGTGGACTTCAGGAAACAGCAGAGGGAGCACCCCCCTATCCACATCGAAGGGACAGTAGTGGAGAAGGTGTAAGGTTTTAAATTCCTCGGAGTACAGACCACGGACAAACTGAAATGGTCCACCCACACAGACAGCGTGTTGAAGAAGGCGTAACAGTGCCTCTTAAACCTTAGGAGGTCACTAAAAACACTCAAACTTTTACAGATGCACAATTGAGAGCATCCTGTCGGGCTGTTTCACCGCCTGGTACGGCAACTGCTCCGCCCACAACCGCAAGGCTGTCCAGAGGGTGGTGCGGTCTGCATAACACATCACCGGGGGCAACCTACACCACCCGATGTCACAGGAAGGCCAAAAAGATAATCAAGGACAACAACCACCCGAGCCACTGTCTGGTCACCCTGCTATCAGGGCGAGATCAGCACAGGTGCATCGAAGTTGGGGCCGAGAGACTGAAAAACAGCTTCTATTTCATGGCCATCAGACTGTTAAACAGCCATCACTAACATTGAGTGGCTGCTGCCAACATACTTACTCAAATCTCTAGCCACTTTAATAATTAAAAATTGGATGTAATAAATGTATCACTAGTCACTTTAAACAATGCCACTTTATAATGTTTACATACCCTACATTACTCATCTCATATGTATATACTGTACTCTATACCATCTACTGCATCCTGCCTATGCCGTTCGACCATCGCTCATCCATATATTTATGTGTACATATTCTTATTCATTCCTTTACACTTGTGTGTATAAGGTAGTTGTTGTGAAATTGTTAGATTACTTGTTAGATATAACTGCATGGTCGGAACTAGAAGCACAATCATTTTGCTACACTCGCATTGACATCTGCTAACCATGTGTATGTGACCAATAAAATTTGATTTGATTTGAGTTAGTAAATCTTCTACAATCATGCAGCCAGTAAGCAGTTTAGCAGTTACACCGGTGGGCCCCGGTGGCTATAAATTAGTAAAACCATAAGCTTACCTTGACTTGGAAGAATTCCAGTGTTGGATAGTCATAGCCAGCTAGCCTACATTGCATCCCTCTATTTGAGCCTGGTGTTTGAGTAGGCTAAACTAGCTTACTGCATTTGCTGGCTAAGTAAGTGAAAGATTTTTTTAAAATGCTGAAATAACTCTCCCGCTCTCTCTCTCTCACTCTTGCTTCTTCTTACATTTTGAATAAATGAATTTGTACAGAGTGGCAGGCAGGCTCGAGGTCAGGGCAGGCAGAATGGTCAGGCAGGCGGGTACAGAGTCCAGAAACAGGCAAGGGTCAAAAAGATAATAGAAAAAGGCAGGTGCACGGGAACAACAAGCTGGTTGAAAATGTGAATATATTTATTATAGTTTTATCTAAAAAGGATAACTTTGGAAATGTTTCAATATTTTTGAGGAGGATGGTCCTCCCGTTCCTCCTCTGAGGAGCCTCCACTGACATACATTTATGCTGACTCTGCACACACGCACACCGACTCACATACATGCTGCTGCTACACTTTTTTTTAACCTTATTTCCTTTTGCCTAGTTACCTCTATACATATCTACCTCCATCACTCCGTATCCCTGCACATTGTTAATATGGTACTGACCCTGTATATAGTCACCTTACCTCAATACATATCTACCTCCATCACTCCAGTATCCCTGCACATTGTTAATATGGTACTGACCCTGTATATAGTCACCTTACCTCAATACATATATACCTCCATCACTCCGTATCCCTGCACATTGTTAATATGGTACTGACCCTGTATATAGTCACCTTACCTCAATACATATCTACCTCCATCACTCCGTATCCCTGCACATTGTTAATATGGTACTGACCCTGTATATAGTCACCTTACCTCAATACATATCTACCTCCATCACTCCAGTATCCCTGCACATTGTTAATATGGTACTGACCCTGTATATAGTCACCTCTATACATATCTACCTCCATCACTCCAGTATCCCTGCACATTGTTAATATGGTACTGACCCTGTATATAGTCACCTCTATACATATCTACCTCCATCACTCCAGTATCCCTGCACATTGTTAATATGGTACTGACCCTGTATATAGTCACCTTACCTCAATACATATCTACCTCCATCACTCCAGTATCCCTGCACATTGTTAATATGGTACTGACCCTGTATATAGTCACCTTACCTCAATACATATCTACCTCCATCACTCCAGTATCCCTGCACATTGTTAATATGGTACTGACCCTGTATATAGTCACCTCTATACATATCTACCTCCATCACTCCGTATCACTGTACATTGGTACTGGAACTGATCCTGTATCTAGTATGCTTACTTACTCACTTATTGTGTTCTTCATATTTCTTCTTACTTCTTGTGTTTTCCCCCCCTAGTATTACATTGTTATTGATTATTGCATTGTTGGGTTTTGAGTTTGCAAATGAGGCATTTCACCTTCTCTGTGCATGTGACATTAAAACTTGAAACTTGAAAAAAACTTGGCAGAGTTGTAAAATCGCTTTCGTTTGATTTGATTATTTACCTTTCAATCACGACACCCTCCCTTCTATTCCCATGCATTTGATTGGCTGATTAGTTTGTGCCAGTGTTTCATGAAGCTACATTTCCTGTCCTGTGTGTTGCTCCCAATGACTGTGTGTACGGCCTGCTCCAGCAGAGATGGAAAAGGAAACAAGACATCTCACTGGCAAAATGTTTATGGTTCGTATAAAAGTAGACCAAGCTGTCGCATTGGTGTCTATGGGACCAGAACTGTGACAACTTTTTGAACGGTAAACAGCCTGAGTAAGACATCTTAATTTATCCTCCATCATTGGCTTTAGGTGCACAAATCCACTAGACTTCGCTCAAAGCCTGTATCAGTCATTTTGGTAACGCCTTACTTAACACCCAGTGTTATAACACGTCATAACCATGTCATTATATGTCGTAACAGCTGACATAACTTGCCATAACCTGTCATAAGATGGTCAAAACACTTTCATGACTGCTATATTTACACCTGTTGTGACACATGTCGCGTTATTTTATGCCTGGTTATAACACCTACATAAGAGAGTCAAAACCCATATTCATTCAAATGAGTTTTTTCCTGCCAAGAAGTTTCCTTTCATTTGAACGTTTTGTTTCTTATATTCTTTGTTGTTGTGATGAATCCTTTACAGTCATGTTTTTTCTCCCCAACATATTTTAAATAACTACCGTGGTAGGTTTTGACACTCTTATGTAGGTGTCATTAAATAAAATAACTACCGTGGTAGGTTTTGTGTAAGGGTTTTCCTGTGGTGAAGTAGAGGCGGACCAAAACGCAGCGTGGTTATATTGATTCATGTTTAATAAAAACAGATAAACATGAACACTACAAAACAATAAACGTGGAAAACCAAAAACAGTCCTATCTGGTGCAAACACAGAGACAGGAACAATCACCCACAAACACACAGTGAAACCCAGGCTACCTAAGTATGATTCTCAATCAGAGACAACTAATGACACCTGCCTCTGATTGAGAACCATACTAGGCCGAAACATAGAAATACCCAAATCATAGAAAAACAAACATAGACTGCCCACCCAACTCACACCCTGACCATACTAAATAAATACAAAACAAAGGAAATAAAGGTCAGAACGTGACAGTACACCCCCCAAAGGTGTGGACTCCGGCCGCAAAACCTTAACCTATAGGGGAGGGTCTGGGTGGGCGTCTGTCCGCGGTGGCGGCTCTGGCGCGGGACGCGGACCCCACTTCACCATTGTCTTAGTCCGCCTTATTGTCTGCTTCCGTGGCCTCCTAACCACGGCGACCCCTCTAAATGACCCCACTGGACTGAGGGGCAACTCGGGACAGAGGGGCGGAAGCTCTGGGCTGAGGGGCAGGGGCTCTTGGCTGAGGGGCAGGGGCTCTTGGCTGAGGGGCAGGGGCTCTGGGCTGAGGGGCAGCGGCTCTGGGCTGAGGGGCTCTGGCGGCTCTGGGCTGAGCGGCACTGGTGGCCCCTGGCTGACTGGCGGCCCCTGGCTGACTGGCGGCACTGGCGGCCCCTGGCTGACTGGCGGCACAGGCGGCCCCTGGCAGACTGGCGGCACAGGCGGCCCCTTGCAGACTGGCGGCACAGGCGGCCCCTTGCAGACTGGCGGCACAGGCGGCCCCTTGCAGACTGGCGGCACAGGCGGCCCCTTGCAGACTGGCGGCACAGGCGGCCCCTTGCAGACTGGCGGCACAGGCGGCCCCTTGCAGACTGGCGGCACAGGCGGCCCCTTGCAGACTGGCGGCACAGGCGGCCCCTTGCAGACTGGCGGCACAGGCGGCCCCTTGCAGACTGGCGGCACAGGCGGCCCCTTGCAGACTGGCGGCACAGGCGGCCCCTTGCAGACTGGCGGCACAGGCGGCCCCTTGCAGACTGGCGGCACTGGCGGCGCTGGGCAGACTGGCGGCACTGGCGGCGCTGGGCAGACGGGAAGCTCCGGCAACGCTGGGCAGACGGGAAGCTCCGGCAACGCTGGAGAGGAAGGCTCTGACAGCACTGGACTGAGTAGCTCTGGCGCCTCTGGAATGAGCGGCGGGAGCTCTGGTAGCCCCGAACAGGCGGGAGACTCCGGCTGTGCTGGAGAGGAGGAAGGCTCTGGCAGCGCTGGAGAGACGGGAGACTCCGACAGCGCTGGAGAGGAGGAAGGCTCCGGCAGCGCTGGAGAGGCGGGAGCCTCTGTAAGGATGAGCCGGAGAGACAGCCTGGTGCGGGGGGCTGTCACTGGAGGGCTGGTGCCTGGAGGTGGTGACGGATAGACCGGACCGTGCAGGCGCACTGGAGCTCTTGAGCACCGAGCCTGCCGAACCTTACCCGGTTGAATGGTCCCGGTCGCCCTGCCAGTACGGCGAGGTGGAATAGCCCGCACTGGGCTATGCAGGCGAACCGGGGACACCGTGCGCAAGGCTGGTGCCATGTAAGCCGGCCCAAGGAGACGCACTGGAGACCAGATGCGTAGAGCCGGATTCATGGCACTTGGCTCGATGCCCACTCTAGCCCGGCCGATACGCGGAGCTGGAATGTACCGCACCGGGCTATGCACCCGCACTGGGGACACCGTGCGCTTCACAGCATAACACGGTGCCTGCCCGGTCTCTCCAGCCCCCCGGTAAGCACAGGAAGTTGGCGCAGGTCTCCTACCTGGCTTCACCACACTTCCTGTGTGCCCCCCCCCCAATACATTTTTGGGGCTGACTCTCGGGCTTCCATCCACGCCGCCGTGCTGCCTCCTCATACCAGCACCTCTCCTCCTTCGCCGCCTCCAGCTCTTCTTTGGGGCGGCGATATTCTCCAGGCTGTGCCCAGGGTCCTTTACCTTCCAATTCTTCCTCCCATGTCCATTCCTCCAAATAGTGCAGCCTCTCCCACTGCTGCTGCTGCTTCTCCTGCTGCTGCTGCCTCTGTTGCTTCTCCTGCTGCTGCCTCTGTTTACCACACCGCTTGGTCCTTGGTTGGTGGGTGATTCTGTAAGGGTTTTCCTGTGGTGAAGTAGAGGCGGACCAAAACGCAGCGTGGTTATATTGATTCATGTTTAATAAAAACAGATAAACATGAACACTACAAAACAATAAACGTGGAAAACCAAAAACAGTCCTATCTTGTGCAAACACAGAGACAGGAACAATCACCCACAAACACACAGTGAAACCCAGGCTACCTAAGTATGATTCTCAATCAGAGACAACTAATGACACCTGCCTCTGATTGAGAACCATTCTAGGCCGAAACATAGAAATTCCCAAATCATAGAAAAACAAACATAGACTGCCCACCCAACTCACGCCCTGACCATACTAAATAAATACAAAACAAAGGAAATAAAGGTCAGAACGTGACATTTTGACACTCTTATGTAGGTGTCATTAAATAAAATAACTACCGTGGTAGGTTTTGACACTCTTATGTAGGTGTCATTAAATAAAATAACTACCGTGGTAGGTTTTGACACTCTTATGTAGGTGTCAATAAATAAAATAACTACCGTGGTAGGTTTTGACACTTTTATGTAGGTGTCATTCTATAAAATAACTACCGTGGTAGGTTTTGACACTCTCTGTCACGCCCTGGTCGAGGTATTTTGTGTTTATCTTCATTTATTTGGTCAGACCAGGGTGTGGCATGGGGTTTTTGTATGTGGTGTGTTGGTATTGGGATTGTAGCTTAGTGGGGTGTTCTAGTTAAGTCTATGGCTGTCTGAAGTGGTTCTCAATCAGAGGCAGGTGTTTATCGTTGTCTCTGATTAGGAACCATATTTAGGCAGCAATATTCTTTGTGTGTTTCGTGGGTGATTGTCCTTAGTGTCTTTGTTCCTGTGGCTGTGTTAGTTGACACAAGTATAGGCTGTTTCGGTTTTCGTTACGTTCTTTGTTTTGTAGTGTTTGTATTGATTTGTCTTTTACGTTTGTTTATTAAACATGGATCGCAATCTACACGCCGCATTTTGGTCCGACTTCTCCACAAGAGAACCGTTACACTGTGGTAGGTTTTGACACTCTTATGTAGGTGTCATTAAATTAAATAACTACCGTGGTAGGTTTTGACACTCTTATCTAGGTGTCATAACCAGCCATAAAATAACGCATTTTATGTCACAACGGGTCTTAATATATGTGTCATGACAGTGTTATGACCATATTATAACAGGTTATGACAGGTTATGTCAGCCATTGTGACATATTATGACATGGTTATGGCAGGTTATGTCAGCCATTGTGACATATTATGACAGGTTATGGCAGGTTATGTCAGCCATTGTGACATATTATGACAGGTTATGACAGGTTATGTCAGCCATTGTGACATATTATGACATGGTTATGACAGGTTATGTCAGCCATTGTGACATATTATGACAGGTTATGGCAGGTTATGTCAGCCATTGTGACATATTATGGCAGGTTATGTCAGGCATTGTGACATATTATGACAGGTTATGGCAGGTTACGTCAGCCATTGTGACATATTATGACAGGTTATGGCAGGTTATGTCAGCCATTGTGACATATTATGACAGGTTATGGCAGGTTATGTCAGCCATTGTGACATATTATGACAGGTTATGGCAGGTTATGTCAGCCATTGTGACATATTATGACAGGTTATGGCAGGTTACGTCAGCCATTGTGACATATTATGACAGGTTATGGCAGGTTATGTCAGCCATTGTGACATATTATGACATGGTTATGACCGTGTCATAAGGTGTTCTGACGCTCGGTGTCAAGTAATGTGCTACCGTAATGTTACGTACATTTGACATTATTTATTGACGATTGGCTGTAAAAATAGATTTAGTGTCAGTATCACGTCAAAGCACAAGGCAGATTATCTCAAACCCAGGACTTGGCCCATGAAAGACTGTATCCACTGCCACAGACTTTTGGGAAAGACAGCATACTCTGTCATGAAGCTAAGTTCCAGGATAAATTCACTCCTCAGTGGACAGTTGAACAGCAAGACACAGCCACCTTTCCTATGGAAATGAGGTGAATAAGCAGGTTACTCCATCGTGGGCTGGACGGACAACCGTGGACTGCAACGTCAGGAGGGAGTTCACAAAGGTCAAAGGAGTAGGCCTATGTGGACACAGGCAAAGACCAAGGCAGAGAGGAAAACAATGGAGAGCAAAACTGGGGCCAGATTCTCTGAGCTATATGGACATATTTCATACACATGGATGTAGTGGACCCTATGCATCAGTTTCTTTTACTGGGGACAGAAAAGCATGTTTTTCCCATCTGAAAGAATGTTGATGCGCTGGATGATGGCGTACTAAGAAATACTCCGCTTAAAGTTGACGCACCTGCAGATGTCCCACTGGGCACACACTGGTTGAATCAACGTTGTTTCCACGCCACTACAATGAAATTGCGCTGAACCAACTTGGAACAAATGTTGAATTGTGTCTCCAGTGTGATAGGCCAACTACATGCTAAAATCCCAAGACATTTGTCTGCCCTGTAAACAGCTGTTTGTCATAACAAGTGGGGGGAACGATGATCTGAATAGTGTCTTCGGATGAATGTATCTAAACAAGATCTCACCGTCCTACAGCTGACCGAACAGCAGACCGAACAGCAGACCGAACAGCAGACCGAACAGCAGACCGAACAGCAGACCGAACAGCAGACCAAACAGCAGACCGAACAGCTGACCGAACAGCATGATGAGGTAGACATGCAGGGAGAGGGTTCTAAGCACTGATCAAAGTCAGAGTTTGCATTCGTTCAGTGTGTACTTGCAAAGTGGTTCGCCACTGACAGACAGACAGGCCTACCACACATTCATCCAGATGCAGAACTAACACCAGGCGTGGTAACACAGTTGTTCTCTTGTGCATTTCTCATATCATAGATCGTGTATTCTCATATCATAGATCGTGTAAATTGGTTCCAGAAACATCCGAATCAATATCATTTCAAGCTCCCTGTTGAGGTTTGGGGCAAGGCATTGAAATCTGTTTCAGAGGCACAATTTATTCCAGTTCAGAGAATTATGAACCGTTGTGCGTATTGCCAGTATAAAGTGCAGTTTGCCAGGATAAAGTGCAGCTTGCCAGGATAAAGTGCCGTTTGCCAGGATAAAGTGCCGTTTGCCAGGATAAAGTGCAGTTTGCCAGGATAAAGTGCAGTTTGCCAGGATAAAGTGCCGTTTGCCAGGATAAAGTGCAGTTTGCCAGTATAAAGTGCAGTTTGCCAGGATAAAGTGCAGTTTGCCAGTATAAAGTGCAGTTTGCCAGGATAGAGTGCAGCTTGCCAGGATAAAGTGCAGTTTGCCAGGATAAAGTGCCGTTTGCCAGGATAAAGTGCAGCTTGCCAGGATAAAGTGCAGTTTGCCAGGATAGAGTGCAGCTTGCCAGGATAGAGTGCAGCTTGCCAGGATAGAGTGCAGCTTGCCAGGATAAAGTGCAGCTTGCCAGGATAAAGTGCAGCTTGCCAGGATAAAGTGCAGCTTGCCAGGATAAAGTGCAGCTTGCCAGGATAAAGTGCAGCTTGCCAGGATAAAGTGCAGCTTGCCAGGATAAAGTGCAGTTTACCAGGATAAAGTGCAGTTTGCCAGGACTACAGAGTGACTGTAGGAGTAACCCTTTCAACGCAGGGCTTTTTGTAGGCATTAGGCTGCTTGGAGGAAAAACGGAGAAATCAAGGGGCATTGAGAGCAAAGCTACTGTTCACATCTTAAATTGTAAAGGGAAAAAATGTTGAATGAATTTTTCTATCCAATACTACTAATAATATGCATATATTAGCTTCTGGGCCTAAGTAGCAGGAAGTTTACTCTGGGCACGCTTTTCATCCGAACGTGAAAATGCTGCCAACTATCCCAAACAGGTTTACAACGTGTATCATACTTAAAAAAAAAGGTTTTATTATCAATTTTTTAGATGCAACTTTGCATTGTACTGTGAAACTGCTTGATGTGTTAAAATCCATTTTATTTTTAGCTTGGCCTTTAATCAATCACTCCTTTGTGTTTGATGTTCTTTGATAACATTTGACCTCTTTTATTGTGGGCTTATTTTTTCATTTGATTGCTTTAAGTGTGTTGCTATTTTAAATGCACTTCAAACAAATGTTGAATTGAAGTTTGATTTGATATCGCATCTTTAATGGATGATTGCATGAATATAGACTCCATTAACTTTATAGTCTATCGTTTTTAGTAAGATCAATCAATCAAATGTATTTATAAAGCCCTTTTTACATCAGCCGATGTCAGAAAGCCCAAACAGCAAGCAATGCAGGATGTAGAAGCACGGTGGCTAGGAAAAACTATCTAGAAAGGCAAGAACCTAGGAGAAAACTTAGAGAGGAACCAGGCTCTGAGGGGTGGCCAGTCCTCTTCTGGCTGTGCCGGGTGGAGATTATAGCAGAACATGGCCAAGATGTTCAAACGTTCATAGATGACCGGCAGGGTAAAATAATAATAATCACAGTGGTTGTAGAGGGTGCAACAGTTCAACACCTCAGGAGTAAATGTCGGTTGGTTTTTCATAGCCAAGCATTCAGAGTTCGAGACAGCAGGTGTGGTAATGAGAGAAAGTCGAAAACAGCAGGTTCGGGACAAGGTACCACGTCCGGTAAAAAGGTCAAGGTTCCATAGCCGCAGGCAGAACAGTTGAAACTGGAGCAGCAGCAAGACCAGGTGGACTGGGGACAGCCAGGAGTCACCAGGCCAGGTAATGCTGAGGCATGGTTCCAGAGCTCAGGTCCTCTGGGAGGGAGAGGGAGAGAGAGAGAATTAGAGGGAGCGTTTTTCAAATGTATGAACTAGGTTATAGGCCTACTAAATAAATGTTTGGAGTAGATTGCCTGCTGAGCTGAACTTGGGTGTGATATGAGGACTATAGGTGTTAGGGTTATTAGCATTTGTAAAGATCCATGACCTTCCTGAGCCGACTAATCAAGACTGGTCAAGTTATGTTTCTATTCTGACTTAATACTGAGGTTCTACTTCTTATCATTGAACATATTCTGACTTACAGTGCTTTGGGAAAGTATTCAATCCCCTTCCCTTTTTCCAAAATGTGTTACGTTACAGCCTTATTCTACAGTTTACTAAATTATCAATCTACACTCAATACCCCATAATGACGAAGTGAAAACAAGGTTTTAGAAATGTTTGCAATTTTATTAAAGATAAATAACAGAAATACATTATTTACATAAGTATTCAGACCCTTTGCTATTAGACTCAAAATTGAGCTCAGGTGCATCCTGTTTCCATTGATCATCCCTGAGATATTTCTACAACGTACCTATGGTAAATTCAATTAATTGGACATTATTTGGAAAGGCACACACCTGTCTATATAAGGTCCCACATTTGACAGTGTATGTCCCACAATTGACTGTGCAAAAACCAAGCCATGAGGTCGAAGGAATTGTCAGACACAAATCCCCGGAGACAGGATTGTGTCGAGGCACAGATCTGGGGAAGGGTACCAAAACATTTCTGCAGCATTGTAGGTCCCCAAGAACACAGTGGACTCCGTCAATCTTAAATGGAAGAGGTTTGGAACCACCAAGAGCTGGCCGCCCATCCTAACTGAGCAATAGGGGGCTAAGGGCCTTGGTCAGGGAGGTGACCAATAACCCGATGGTCACTCTGACAGAGCTCCAGAGTTCCTCTGTGGAGAAGGGAGAACCTTCCAGAAGAGCAACCATTTCTGCAGAACTCCGCAAATCAGGCCTTTATGGTGTCCAGACGGAAGACACTCCTCAGTAAAAGGCACATGACAGCACGTTTGGAGTTTGCCAAAAGGAACCTAAAGGACTCTCCGACCATGAGAAACTATATTCTCTGGTCTGATGAAACCAAGATTGAACTCTTTGGCCTGAATGCCAAGCATCATGTCTGAAGGAAACCTGGCACCATCCCTACGGTGAAGCATGGTGGTGACAGCATTTTTCAGCAGCAGGGACTGGGAGACTAGTCAGGATCGTGGGAAAGATGAACAGAGCAAAGTACAGTGAGATCATTGATGAAAACCTGCTCCAGAGTGCTCAGGACCTCAGACTGGGGCAAAGGTTCACCTTCCAACTGGACAACGACTCTAAGGACACAGCCAAGACAATGCATGAGTGTGTTCGAGACAAGTCTCTGAATGTCCTTGAGTGGCCCATCCAGAGCCTGGATTTCAACCCGATCAAACAGCTCTGGAGAGACCTGAAAATAGCTGTGCAGCAACGATCCCCATCCAACCTGACAGAGCTTGAGAGGATATGCAGAGAAGAATTGGAGAAACTCCAATACAGATGTGCCAACCTTGTAGCGTCATACCCAAGAAGATTCAAGGTTGTAATCGCTGCCGAAGGTGCTTCAACAAGGTGCTGAGTAAAGGATCTGAATACTTATGTGTAATTATCATTTTTTAAATTCTTAATCAATTTGCTAACATTCTAAAAACCTGTTTTTGCTTTGTAATTATGGGGTATTGTGTGTAGATTGATGAGGGAAAAAAGCAATTTAATCAATTGTAGAATAAGGCTGTAAGGTCACAACATTTGGAAAAAAGTCAAGGGGTCTGAATACTTTCTGAATGCACCGTACATGTACACACTTGGTAACAGGCCAATTAACGATTAACACAAGTCTTCCTGTCTTTAGCATTTCACTGTGATGGCTGCAGTAAATAAATGGGACAAATTACTGTCAAAGAAGATACTTATATCTATGTATATAGATACTTATATTTACTCCAAATGCCCCAAAGTGGTTCATTACCTTTTTAGTTTAAAAAGGCCTAATATTCAATGGAAATGGACCTTGGTCCCTTTCACCCTTAATGTTTCATATTCATAAATGTATATATATATATATATAGAATGCAGATGATTCAAAATCCTGTATTTATTTTCACGGAGCTTTGAATGTGTAGAACAAGTAGACGCGCACACTGTTAAAGCTCCCAATTCATAGCTTCGTTGGCGACGTTTCCATCCGAAAAGGATCTTCGTCAGGTCAAACACGCGGAGTGTTCGCATCCCAAAATACACAAGGAGTTGTGTAAGTCCACCGTCGAACACGTGACCTCATTAGCAAATATACAGTATTTTACCTCTCTGTGGACATGCTAGGCAGACAGAGAGGAAACAATTATGGCTAATAGATGCTAACAACATCATTTACCTTGAAATGGCCATTCAGTGACTATGGAGAGCAATTGTTTACTCTATCATCAGCTCCCCTGAGGCCCCACTTGACATTTCTCAATGAAAGGCCACCAAGGACCCTGCCTGTTATGTCGTGTTGGCCAGTGTCAGAGCACCACTACTCCTTTGGCCAGTGCCAGAGCACCATGTTTTCAGAGATAGAGAGAGGAGGTGGATGCAGTGTTTACATGGGACTAGATGTAATCAGCTCGATTGCATTTTGGCAGGGGTGGCTGGTTTAAAGAGCACTCGTGCTCTTACACCTGCATTGCTTGCTGTTTGGGGTTTTAGGCTGGGTTTCTGTACAGCACTTTGAGATATCAGCTGATGTACGAAGGGCTATATAAATACATTTGATTTGATTTGATTTGATTCGTGGGAGCGCACACGCACGGACACATGCATTTGTGCACCTTTTCAAAAATAAATTCCATTTCAACATTGGGAAACCAACTCCACGTGGGATTAATCCTTTTGTTTTCCCAAGTGTGTCCACTTACACTCAGCAAACACCAAATCAATGCCAACCAAACCAAACCAAACTGAGCCTGTGTTGCAATTAAATGACAAACCCAACAAGACATAGCACTCTCTCCATTTTCAAAGCTCCATAAGGAATACATTTACATTTGGACCAAGGCCAGTCTTTGTTTACAGAGCATCCCAATCCAGTACTCTGCCTGGCACTCCAGCTGTATGGCAGAGAGAGGAGACCACAGGGAACGGAGTGATTTATGCTAAGACAACACCCAGGACCTGCCAAGTGCGTCAGTGCTCCAAGAAATCCGCTTAAACAACAATAGAGGGAAGAATTAAACCAGCCAGACATCAGCTACAATGATTTACCACGGCAACGGTGTGTTGGAACCCGGTGAGGTTCAAGCTTCTCGAAAATCAGTCACTATGAGTCACGGAGGTCAACTCATGGTGCAAGGCTAAACTAGCTGATGTAGGCTAAGGCCTCCAGCCATTGTTTAACCCCCTGGCACTGTTTTGATGGAGAGTGACAAAGGACAGGAGGGACAGGTACAGAAAGGTCTGAATGCCATGCTGGGATGGGCTGACCTTTCTTAACGTCTGGAGGACCTGGTGGCTTGGGGGTCGGGAAGGAAGGAAGGTGGGAGGGAGGGAGGTGATGAGAGGGAGAACTGTGAAGGAGGTGAATGGTATGGCAAAATATACATCTGTGGAGGTTTCCGGTAAAAGTGGAAAGGCTAAGTTGCAAAATTTGACTCAATCGTTCACTTTGTGAAAGGATTCTGATGTGGAGACACCCTAGACATGGGCCTTAGGGGCCGTAGTGGCCATCTTACAAAATGACTGCCAACTGTAACACTATTTTACAGTTCAGAAGGACAATTTTTTGATAAACACTGGTATTGAACTGGTATTGTTCTGTACCTTACACCTTGTGATGACAGCTTAAAACACAGGACAGTTGAGCTAAAGGATGTGCAAAGTGCTCTCTCTTTCTCTCTCTCTCTCCCTCTCTCTCTCTCTGTGTTTCTCCCCCCCTTTCTCTCTCTCTCTCTTTCTCGCTTTGTCTCTCTCGCTCTCTCTCTGTGTTTCTCCCCCCTTTCTCGCTCTCTCTCTCTCTCTCTCTCTCTCTCTCTTTCTCGCTTTGTCTCTCTCGCTTTGTCTCTCTCGCTCTCTATCTCTTTCTTTTCCTCTCTCTCTCTCTCTGAATTCAATTTATTTTAAAGGGATATATTGGCATGCAAACCTATGTTTACATTGCCAAAGCAAGTGAAATAGATAATAAACACAAGTGAAATAAACAATCAGAAATTGTAAGCACAACACACACAACATTTTTTTTTAATTATAGAGACATTTCAAATGTACAGTGTTGTAACAATGTGCAAATTGTGTAGTTGTAGTACAACAGGGAAAATAAATAAACAGATCAATATGGGTTGTATCTACAATGGTGTTTGTTCTTCACTGGTTGCCCTTTTCTTGTGGCAACAGGTCACACATCTTGCTGTTGTGGTGACACACTGGTATTTAACTTAATAGATATGAGAGTTTATCAAAATTGGATCTCAAATTCTTTGTTGGTCTGTGTAATCTGAGGGAAATATGTGTCTCTAGCAGTAGGTTAGGAAGTGAAGCCCCCCCTCTCTCTCTCTGCTCATCTCTCTCTCTCTGCTCATCTGACACAGAGTCACAGGCTCACGGTGATTCCTGATTTGCTCTCGTCACAAATACGCAATCTGGTTGGTAGAGCCTATATGAGGGACAGTGTATCCATTGATCTGTACCGGGTACGTTTTTATTGAGACGCGCGCGGCGTGTCCACCTATAAAAGAGGAGTGCGGCTTGGAGCGCAGGACCAGACTTTCCCCTGTTCTGTTCTTGAGGTGCGATAGAGACTCCATACAAAGATACTGAGCAATATGGAGGGGACTTTCCGAGAGCAGCTTTTCTTCCTTGTGTTATGTCTGTCATTTCTGAAGGGAGACACCAGATACATCGAGGTAAGCCTCTGAAGTCACTTTGCCCGTTAATTGACCTTTTTCGTTCCCATGTGTATTAATGTACTAGACTTTGTCATACGAGCTCAATTAATGCAATAAAGTTGTTACAACTTGTTGTACTCAGTCAAATAAAGTTATCATTGTAATAACTGTCATTGTGCACTTGATTTATGCATTACGTAAGCTGCTAGACTTTACTAAAACACTTGAGTTGTCTTGCTTGACGGTATATTGTTGTCAACTTGTCCACATTAAATCTTGACTTTCTTTTTATAAATATTATCTAAATGCCGTTGTTTTTGTGTGCAGGAAAATGACATTACACCAGAGGGATTATTTGCACTTCTTAATTCAGAGCTCAAAAGAGAAATACCCGAGACATTAATTTACAGGCGACCCCTCCGTAAGTAACTGACTGAAGTACTCTCTTAAAAGCCTTTATTATGCATATTTTCCGTATACACGGTCGATCTGTGAAGCAATCTTTCTTTTTTTTTGCCGATCTGATCAAATCTTCAAAAATGCTTTTATTTAGCATGAAAAGTAAATAAAATGTAACTCTGAATTTTTCAGTCACAATTGTGAATGGATTTGTGTGAATAACAAATAATCGAAAATAATAAATGTGTGATTTAAGGCCTCTTGTAATTTATATAATTATAATATTTATTGACTAAAAGTACAAATTGATGTATACTACTTAAGGAATTGGAAATGTATATTAGATTGCATTTTTGTCAGAAAAAATATCAACAGCCAATGTGCACACAATTTAATGTTAACCCCGTCTCTGTCTCCATTTCTCTCTCATTCTCCATGTCATCTCTCTTTCTGTCTCTATCTCCCACTCCCCCACCTCTCTGTTACTCACACACCCATCTCCCTCTTTCTTCCCCTCTTCCCTACCTCTCCCCTCTATCTCTCCTCCTTCTCCCTATCTTTCTCTACCACCTTCCCTTTCTTCCTCCCATCCTCATCCTCTCCCGCTCTCAGGTTGTCTGGACATGGTGGCAGTAGAGGGTCAGTTCACCTTCACAGCAGACCGGCCTCAGCTCAGCTGTGCTTCTTTCTTCATCGCTGAGCCCGACCAGGTCATCAGTGTGGAGTATGACAGCGTCGACATCGACTGCAGGGGAGGAGACTTCATTAAGGTAACCGCACACGCACATGTGGCATGCATGCACACATGAAAAGTACACACGCACAGCAAACACACACACACACCACCTCTTTCACACCCACATACATCCCAAATACTACTCCCCTCCCATCTTCACCTTGACTGACGTCAGCACCACCAGGTCCAGGGATAGATTTACTTTTCCAGACAATTGATGGGATGAAATTCCCGGCAGATTATTTTGTTGTCATTCGTGCCCAGGTCTGAGTAGTGCTCTTCCCCCGAGGCTTGGCGTAAAATCCCTCACCTACCCCCTGACCTGGGAACACCCGTTCTCAGTAGAAGATAACGACGGACTCCTAAATACCATAAAATGATATCGTCACTTAGCAGATGCTGTCACCAGGGGTAACATAGGGTATTTTCCGGTGTCGTTTTCTTACTTGACTTTTGTGAATTTGTGCTAAGGCTTCAATTGAGTCCCACACTTGATATACAGCCAGGTCACACCAGATCGACTTCAGTATTCAACGTTTGTCCAGGTCCCCAGGACATCGGGAGATGCCTACAATAGCGTCCACTCAGGGCAACGTGAGCACCTATTACCATCTAGTAGGCTCCAAGGATGGCGGGTTCAATCCCAGTGCAAGGCACTCATTTGTATTTGTTTTGTTTTAACCCTATCCCAAACCTTAACCCTTACCTTAACCAGTCAGAATGAATGCCTAACCTTAACCCTTACCTTAACCAGTCAGAATTAATGCCTAACCTTAACCCTTACCTTAACCAGTCAGAATTAATGCCTAACCTTAACCCTTACCTTAACCAGTCAGAATTAATGCCTAACCTTAACCCTTACCTTAACCAGTCAGAATTAATGCCTAACCTTAACCCTTACCTTAACCAGTCAGAATTAATGCCTAACCTTAACCCTTACCTTAACCAGTCAGAATTAATGCCTAACCTTAACCCTTACCGTAACCAGTCAGAATTAATGCCTAACCTTAACCCTTACCTTAACCAGTCAGAATTAATGCCTAACCTTAACCCTTACCTTAACCAGTCAGAATTAATGCCTAACCTTAACCCTTACCTTAACCAGTCAGAATTAATGCCAAACCTTAACCCTTACCTTAACCAGTCAGAATTAATGCCTAACCTTAACCCTTACCTTAACCAGTCAGAATTAATGCCTAACCTTAACGCTTACCTTAACCAGTCAGAATGAATGCCTAACCTTAACCCTTACCTTAACCAGTCAGAATTAATGCCTAACCTTAACCCTTACCTTAACCAGTCAGAATTAATGCCTAACCTTAACGCTTACCTTAACCAGTCAGAATGAATGCCTAAACTTAACCCTTACCTTAACCAGTCAGAATTAATGCCTAACCTTAACCCTTACCTTAACCAGTCAGAATTAATGCCTAACCTTAACCCTTACCTTAACCAGTCAGAATTAATGCCTAACCTTAACCCTTACCGTAACCAGTCAGAATTAATGCCTAACCTTAACCCTTACCGTAACCAGTCAGAATGAATGCCTAACCTTAACCCTTACCTTAACCAGTCAGAATGAATGCCTAACCTTAACCCTTACCTTAACCAGTCAGAATTAATGCCTAACCTTAACCCTTACCGTAACCAGTCAGAATTAATGCCTAACCTTAACCCTTACCGTAACTAGTCAGAATTAATGCCTAACCTTAACCCTTACCGTAACTAGTCAGAATTAATGCCTAACCTTAACCCTTACCTTAACCAGTCAGAATTAATGCCTAACCTTAACCCTTACCGTAACTAGTCAGAATTAATGCCTAACCTTAACCCTTACCGTAACTAGTCAGAATTAATGCCTAACCTTAACCCAGAATTACCTAACCAGTCAGAATTAATGCCTAACCTTAACCCTTACCGTAACTAGTCAGAATTAATGCCTAACCTTAACCCTTACCGTAACTAGTCAGAATTAATGCCTAACCTTAACCCTTACCGTAACTAGTCAGAATTAATGCCTAACCTTAACCCTTACCGTAACTAGTCAGAATTAATGCCTAACCTTAACCCTTACCGTAACTAGTCAGAATTAATGCCTACTTTTAACCCTTACCGTAACTAGTCAGAATTAATGCCTAACTTTAACCCTTACCGTAGCCCTTTACACTCATACGCGTATGTGGGATGAAAATGGCATCTTTGGGCACTAATAAGCATCTAATCGGAAAGCAGTATTTCGAAAGATGAGACGTTGAGGATTATAATATAATACTGATTTGATGTCGTACAAGCAAGCCAAACACCCGTGAGTCCAAATGTGCCCTTCACATTTCTATATTATACAGCTCATGTCATATACAGTGTCAACGTTTTCTTTTCATCGCTGTGTTTGATGTACAGTTACAAGATGACATGGGGTCGTACCCTGGGTTGTTCATTGGGAAGAACACCCATCTGAACGCACGCATGACTCCTTTCTATGCCCCCCAAAATGATGATCGGCTTCTCTGAATTGCCTTGTGGAAAGCCTAACACTGTAAGATCATGTTTTATAACTTGGCTAGTCTTGTTGGCAACAGAACAAGCTTGCAAGTAACGCCCAGCTGACCCAGATTACGATTTATAATGAGCAGGTTTTTGTTTATTTTTGACCAGTAATTGTGTTTGGATCCAGGGTTGTGTTCCAAACAAAACAACTACAAGTGTGCTTGTTCTAGTTCCTTAACGGCACATGGGAGAGCTAAAGCACCATATAGCTGAAGATTCTTCTTTGAGTCATAAAAGTGTATTGGAATTACTTTGGAACTGTAAACGCTTTGGAGAGGTGTTTTGGCCACTTGGAGTTCACTCAAATCTCACTCAAATCTCACTCAAATCCTTGTATTTTTTTTTGTCTTATCATCTTGCTAAATGTCCAGAATCCAGAATATTTTCAGATTTCGTTTTCAACAAATGCGGTGAAAAGTAGAGTAAATGTAAAATGCACATAAAATCAAGTGTGATGTTTGGATTCAGTCTTGTGTCTGGTGGACTGTTGTTTCATTAACTTTGGCCAGATCATTTCCCCATGATCTCAGAACGGTTCCTTTCAATTGCTACCATGCTTATGTATTTGCTTTTCATATTTCTTCTGTAAGAAACATTTCAATTTAGCCATATTCATATCGGCCAATTCCCACGAGTGTAAAGGGTTAACCAGTCGGAATTAATGGCTAAACTTAACTGTAGAAATTTGACGTTTAAAAAAAAATGGCCTTGTTTAGAAGGAGTGCAAGGGCAAATTGAGTCACAGAGTAGGCATTTCCTAACGGAAATATGCAAATACATAGCCAATAGGATCTCGCCAGCTCGTGCTTGGCTCTGCCCACCACCTTGCTTGTTCTGCCTACTATGCTTAACTTGCTCCCATCGGAAACGATACCCTGTGGTCTATCTTTGGTTAGTTCTTTGTTGATACCTTGTTGGGAATTAACGACACACAGACACACGAGTCACTTCCTGATTTGAACACGGGCTCAAACGGAAGTCACCTTTAAAAGTCAATTATAGTGAACAGGTTGTTCATCTGCATTTTTTGGAACCCTCGTTTTGCTTACAGAGAAAAATTCTGGAAATTGGATTTGATTGAATGCTTTTGATTAAGTCCACATCTCTCTCCTCTCCCAGGTGTTTGATGGCTGGGTGATGAAGGGAGAGAAGTTCCCTAGTTCCCAGGACCACGCCCTGCCGTTGATGGAACGCTATGTGGACTACTGCGACTCTGGGACGGTCAGGAGAACCGTGCGGTCGTCTCAGAACGTTGCCATGCTGTTCTTCCGCATTCACACTGCCGGGAGCTCCTTCACGCTGACAGTCAGGAAACCCATCAACCCTTTCCGTGAGTAGAGACCTGCACTAGCTTGATGGCCAGTCTTAGTGTTAATGACCTTTAAGGTTGTACTGTGAGTGCATGAACTGAAGCCCCGTTTATACCCGGTTCTAACATGCATCAGTTGTCCTGATCTTCTCCACATTCTGATTGTGCCCACATTTGTCGACAGGTGTAGACAATCAAAAGTCGCATGGTGAACTGATCGTGATTAGATCTTCCTGACCACCTCCAGACGTAGTCGAAGATACATCTTGTACGGATTTCCTTGAAGTGTAAACAGATCCAGACAACTAAAGTTTAAAGCCAATTTATAAGTTTAAAGCCTATTTATGCTCGCTCCGGGGGGCACCATAGAGAAGGTTTGAAGCAATTGCAGAGTCTCCGGAGGCTTGCGGAAGCCAAATCGAGCTCCGTACCGCATCGGCGCGTGCCTCCCAAATGTTGTAACAATGCGTAGGGCTCTGTATATCTCCGCATTGACATGATTAGTTGATGGTAGGTGGGAGCAAGAGGTCCTGTATAAACACAAACTAATTTCCTTGACAACAGCTCTGATCTGCTCCACGAAGTGCAAGAAGTAGGCCTATGAATGATCTGACTTCTGCGGAGGCCTCAGTGCAGTAAATGCTGTACGGCCACTGCAACTGAAAGGCTGCTAGATCGAATCCCTGAGCTGACAAGGTAAAAATCCGTCGTTCTGCCCCTGAGCAAGGCAGTTAACCCGCTGTCCCTAGGCCGTCATTGTAAATAAGAATTTGTTCTTAACTGACTTGCCTAGTTAAATAAAGGTTAAGTAAAAATAAATAAAAAGATGTCGGATTGACCATGTAGAGGCCTTTATTCCTTTTGGGCAAGGTCCCGCTTGTCCTGCTCTCGAAAAATAAATCACACCGGCCAGTTGAAGTAGTAATTATGGACAATGATACCTTCACAATTCCTCCAGAATTAACATCATGGTCTTCAATAGAAACAAAGTGCCTATACTGGCACTGTGGTCGGATGCCACAGGCCAATCGAAATGAGGTAAATCACATAGAAGTAAGGATATTTATGAAGAGATATCATCCCGAATGAGAGAAAATGGGTTCACCCGTTCCCACGTCCAATGCCAGTGAAAAATATAAACAAAATACTGGAAAACATTGTACAGAAAGGACAAGGACTGTAATAGCAGGCCATTAGGTGTGCCAACATGGGGCAGGATGCCAATGTAATGCTATAATAGTACTTTATACCACGTTGTAATCGCCAGGGTTGTGTGCTAATGCTTTAGGTGACCCTTTAGGTTGTTCAAGCTGCTCACGTCTAAGCCGTACTTGTGTGTGTGTGTTTGCATTTGTACTAAGCAATTTTGCCCACTTAAATGGATGCATTTTTGCTATAAGGTCAACACGTCTAGAGACACTGATATATCCCCCAACCCGCGCACCAATGACGTGGACGTCAATTAAGACAGCCCCCCGCACATCTCTGATCCAGAGGGGTTGGGTTAATTACGGAAGATACATTTCTGTTGAATGCATTCAGTTGTGCAACTGACAAGTTATCCCCTTTCCTTTCTCATGCCCCCCCCCCCCCCCCACCTCTCCCCCTACAGCCTGTAACATCATGTCCCAGACACCAGAGGGCAGCTTCACCATGGTGATCCCCCAGCAGCACAGGAACTGCAGCTTCTCCATCATCTACCCTGTAGAGATCAAGATTGCTGAGCTCAGCCTGGGACACTTCAACGACTTCCCCATCAAGGTGAGCCCTGAGCAGGGAAACATCTGAGCCTAGAGGTCCGAAGCACTGCTGATTTTCTTTTCGCCCTGGGAAATGTTTTGGTTGATTAATGTCACTCACTAATTAGCCAGAGATTCCACTCACCATGTGTCAGAGGTCTGAATCAAAAATTCTGATTAGAGGGGAAGAATAGAAAAAACATCAGCGATTCTGGCTTCTGGCAGGAAGTGGTTTAGTGAACTACCCTGCCAAAGACCTAGTGACCTGTGTTAGCTCCCAGTGATGATGAGTGGATGCTTGGAGTCAGTGGAGATGAGTGTGAGGGGGTAGAAGGAAAGAAAGATGGAAGAAAGAAAGAAAGAAAGAAAGAAAGAAAGAAAGAAAGAAAGAAAGAAAGAAAGAAAGAAAGAAAGAAAGAAAGAAAGGGAAGTTAAAAATACCTGTGAATCCATTGAGCTGGTCTTTCTCAACAGAGGTCCATCCCAGGATGTGCGGGAGCAGGGGACTTTGTGGAGCTGCTGGGAGGGAACGGGATGGACCCGTCTAAAATGTTCCCTGTAGCTGACCTTTGTTACAGATTTAACGGTCCCGGTGAGCGGCACCAACACCATCAATATCCTAACTAGAATATATCTTTATTAATCCCCATCACATCCTAACTAGAATATATATTTATTAACCACCATCACCATCCTAACTAGAATATATCTTTATTAACCCCACCATCACCATCCTAACTAGAATATATCTTTATTAACCACCATCACCATCCTAACTAGAATATATCTTTATTAATCCCCATCACATCCTAACTAGAATATATCTTTATTAACCCCACCATCACCATCCTAACTAGAATATATCTTTATTAACCACCATCACCATCCTAACTAGAATATATCTTTATTAACCCCCATCACATCCTAACTAGAATATATCTTTATTAATCCCCATCACATCCTAACTAGAATATATCTTTATTAACCACCATCACACCCTAACTAGAATATATCTTTATTAACTCCACCATCACCATCCTAACTAGAATATATCTTTATTAACCACCATCACATCCTAACTAGAATATATCTTTATTAACTCCACCATCACCATCCTAACTAGAATATATCTTTATTAACCACCATCACATCCTAACTAGAATATATCTTTATTACCCACCATCACCATCCTAACTAGAATATATCTTTATTAACTCCACCATCACATCCTAACTAGAATATATCATTATTACCCACCATCACCATCCTAAC
Organism: Oncorhynchus nerka; assembly: GCF_034236695.1. Lineage (NCBI taxonomy): Eukaryota > Metazoa > Chordata > Actinopteri > Salmoniformes > Salmonidae > Oncorhynchus > Oncorhynchus nerka. The sequence continues at coordinate 9,350,581 of NC_088414.1, read as the reverse complement.
TAGAATATATCTTTATTAACCACCATCACATCCTAACTAGAATATATCATTATTACCCACCATCACCGTCCTAACTAGAATATATCTTTATTAACCACCATCACATCCTAACTAGAATATATCTTTATTAACTCCACCATCACCATCCTAACTAGAATATATCTTTATTAACCACCATCACCATCCAACTAGAATATATCTTTCTTAACCCCACCATCCTCATCCTAACTAGAAAATATCTTGATTAATTCCACTATCACCATCCTAACTAGAATATATCTTTATTAACCACCAACACCATCCTAACTAGAATATATCTTTATTAACCACCATCACCATCCTAACAGGAATATATCTTTATTAACCACCATCACCATCCTAACTAGAATATATCTTTGTTAACTCCACCATCACCATCCTAACTAGAATATATCTTTATTAACTCCACCATCACCATCCTAACTAGAATATATCTTTATTAACTCCAACATCACCATCCTAACTAGAATATATCTTTATTAACCACCATCACCATCCTAACTAGAATATATCTTTATTAACCCCACCAACACCATCCTAACTAGAATATATCTTTATTAACTCCACCATCACCATCCTAACTAGAATATATCTTTATTAACCACCATCACCATCCTAACTAGAATATATCTTTATTACCCACCATCACCATCCTAACTAGAATATATCTTTATTACCCACCATCACCATCCTAACTAGAATATATCTTTATTAACCACCATCACCATCCTAACTAGAATATATCTTTATTAACTCCACAATCACATCCTAACTAGAATATATCTTTATTACCCACCATCACCATCCTAACTAGAATATATCTTTATTAACTCCACCATCACCATCCTAACTAGAATATATCTTTATTAACCACCATCACCATCCCAACTAGAATATATATTTATTAACCACCATCACATCCTAACTAGAATATATCTTTATTAACTCCACCATCACCATCCTAACTAGAATATATCTTTATTAACCACCATCACATCCTAACTAGAATATATCTTTATTACCCACCATCACCATCCTAACTAGAATATATCTTTATTAACCCCACCATCACCATCCTAACTAGAATATATCTTTATTAACCACCATCACCATCCTAACTAGAATATATCTTTATTAACCACCATCACATCCTAACTAGAATATATCTTTATTAACCCCACCATCACCATCCTAACTAGAATATATCTTTATTAACCACCATCACCATCCTAACTAGAATATATCTTTATTAACCCCCATCACATCCTAACTAGAATATATCTTTATTAACCACCATCACACCCTAACTAGAATATATCTTTATTACCCACCATCACCATCCTAACTAGAATATATCTTTATTAACTCCACCATCACATCCTAACTAGAATATATCATTATTACCCACCATCACCATCCTAACTAGAATATATCTTTATTACCCACCATCACCATCCTAACTAGAATATATCTTTATTAACCACCATCACATCCTAACTAGAATATATCTTTATTAACTCCACCATCACCATCCTAACTAGAATATATCTTTATTAACCACCATCACCATCCAACTAGAATATATCTTTCTTAACCCCACCATCCTCATCCTAACTAGAAAATATCTTGATTAATTCCACCATCACCATCCTAAGTAGAATATATCTTTATTAACCACCAACACCATCCTAACTAGAATATATCTTTATTAACCACCATCACCATCCTAACAGGAATATATCTTTATTAACCACCATCACCATCCTAACAGGAATATATCTTTATTAACCACCATCACCATCCTAACAGGAATATATCTTTATTAACCACCATCACCATCCTAACTAGAATATATCTTTATTAACCCCACCAACACCATCCTAACTAGAATATATCTTTATTAACTTCACCATCACCATCCTAACTAGAATATATCTTTATTACCCACCAACACCATCCTAACTAGAATATATCTTTATTAACCACCATCACCATCCTAACTAGAATATATCTTTATTACCCACCAACACCATCCTAACTAGAATATATCTTTATTAACCACCATCACATCCTAACTAGAATATATCTTTATTAACTCCACCATCACCATCCCAACTAGAATATATCTTTATTAACCACCATCACATCCTAACTAGAATATATCTTTATTAACCACCATCACATCCTAACTAGAATATATCTTTATTAACTCCACCATCACCATCTAACTAGAATATATCTTTATTAACCACCATCACCATCCCAACTAGAATATATCTTTATTAATCCCCATCACATCCTAACTAGAATATATCTTTATTACCCACCATCACCATCCTAACTAGAATATATATTTATTAGCCACCATCACCATCCTAACTAGAATATATCTTTATTAACCACCATCACCATCCTAACTAGAATATATCTTTATTAACTCCACCATCACATCCTAACTAGAATATATCTTTATTAACCACCATCACCATCCCAACTAGAATATATCTTTATTAACCACCATCACATCCTAACTAGAATATATCTTTATTAACTCCACCATCACCATCCCAACTAGAATATATCTTTATTAACCACCATCACCATCCTAACTAGAATATATCTTTATTACCCACCATCACCATCCTAACTAGAATATATCTTTATTAACCACCATCACCATCCTAACTAGAATATATCTTTATTAACCACCATCACCATCCTAACTAGAATATATCTTTATTAACTCCACAATCACCATCCTAACTAGAATATATCTTTATTAACTCCACCATCACCATCCTAACTAGAATATATCTTTATTAACCACCATCACCATCCTAACTAGAATATATCTTTATTAACTCTACAATCACCATCCTAACTAGAATATATCTTTATTACCCACCATCACCATCCTAACTTGAATATATCTTTATTAACCACCATCACCATCCTAACAGGAATATATCTTTATTACCCCCACCATCACCATCCTAACTAGAATATATCTTTATTAACCACCATCACCATCCCAACTAGAATATATCTTTATTACCCACCATCACCATCCTAACTTGAATATATCTTTATTAACCACCATCACCATCCTAACTTGAATATATCTTTATTAACCACCATCACCATCCTAACTAGAATATATCTTTATTACCCATTTTTGAATGGAACGTTTTTGTTGTTGTTGTTGCTTTGCTTTCCGTGTGCAATATAATATCTGTCTTTGACTTCCTCCCTTTTCCTCGTCCTACAGCCCAGATGAAGATAGGTTGCGATAACACGGTGGTTAGGATGGTGTCCAGCGGGAAGTTTGTCAACCGCGTGGCGTTCCAGTACCGTCTGCTGGACCGGCAGGAGCTGCAGAGGATCAAGGTGAACAGTGTGGAGGATTTCTGCTTCACTGGCTGAGCTCTCTGTCTCTTTATCCATCTCCTCCCCAACATGTCGTCTCTCTACCACCTAGCTAATGGGGACCACGCATCACCGGCTGCCAAATCTACTATGAGACTGATTACAGAAAAAAGCCTGAAGGTTGCCATAAAATTCTGTTCTGTACTACATTTTGATTTGAAAGAGATTTATTAATTTTGTACCTCATTTGTTTTTTGTTTTATTTTGCTCACTTTCTGTTCAATGAATTGTGGCTTAATAAAGTGTTATTTTGTGTTTGTGGGCATTTCTAATATTGTTTTTTATTCTGTTGAACTTGTGTGATTATATGCAGTACATGACTGTACAAACGGGCCAGTGAGGGTGTTAAGCAGGGCGTTGTTAGTTCACATTCACATTCTGTACGAGAAAGGGTTCTGACAAACGGAATGTTTCTATCTATTTATTCTGCGAGACGCTATGTGTGGTTACAGGAGTGTGGATGGGAGGCGAGTGTTCAATGGAGGCTGGCAAATACATGTTCATTGCTGTTATCTATATTTATTTGTATCAAACCATTTTTTTGTAATAAAACTGAATCGCATGAGAAAGCACTTATTGGAGATGATAATTCCTTTAATTTTTTAATCAGTAAAATTATGCAGAACTAACAGGGTTGGCTGTCAGGGGAAGGATGCTGAGGGGGGGAGCTATGAAGAGGAAAGGAAGATGTCAACATCATGTCTCAACCTAACAAGAAAACCCTCTCCAGTTCCCGGTTACACAGAATTTAAGCACTCTTAAAATAGTCAATAGTTAAGTACATGTTAATCTATTTTGATGAGTTGAGTTTACTTCAATAGAAGCAGAAAGAACACTGTGATATTTATCCAAGCCATTCCATATCCTGAAACACAATCCCTCTAGTTCATGATTACATTTAGATTAGAATGTATTAATACAGTCAATTATTCATATATTGCTTTGCAGCATTATCCCACATCGCACATGAAACAAACCAATAACAAATTCTCTTGATGAGACACTTTTAGAAGTGGGCTACTTTTTTTTAAAAGGGTTGATGGTTAAAAGCTTCATGGTTCATTTAGGGTCAAACAGTACTTCATATTTGGTTTCCTGTACACAGAATTAATCACAAACAGATATTCAGTGATATTACCCAAATACACATATCGGAGCCTCAATAAGCCCACTGTCCTCTACCTGTTTGTTGAAGAAGAAAAAAACCTGAACACAATCACCCTTTCTGCCACCTTCTATAAGGCATGACATTACTTATGAATTACTTATGATGTCCTTTATAAAGGGTTTATTAAGCCGCATTTCAAGTTCTCCTTCATTAAAAGTGCCGTATGTCTGCCGTATGTATGAGTAATACTCTCCCCCCTCCCCCTCTCTCCACAGGGAGGACAGGGGAACACGGTGTGGGTGTTGCTGACGAGTGCTGGCTTGATTAAAGGTCAGAGTGTGTATTGTCACGGTGAGACACCTGGTGCACCACCCCACTGAGCAGCACAGCTAATTGATAAGGATTTGAGATCACCCCAGTTGGATTTGTACGCTTGCGTGTGTGTGTGTGTGTGTGTGTGTGTGTGTGTGTGTGTGTGTGTGTGTGTGTGTGTGTGTGTGTGTGGCAGCTGTGTGAAGAGTCCTGCAGTGATGTCACGACTGTAAGTCATCTTCAATTGGAAATTGGTCTCACACTGACTCACATCAATGCCTAAACTAGTGGAAAATAAGTGTGTGTGTGTGTGTGTGTGTGGTGGTGGTGGTGGGAGGGGGGTCTATAATGGAAGCTCTGAGGCAATTGTGGCGTATGTATTGATTTCTTATTACATGTTGGGAAAACTCATTCTGCGCCTATGGCTGCATTTACACAGGCAGCCTAATTTTTATATTTTTCCATTGATTGGTCCTTTGACCAAGAATTTGGCAAGATATCAGAATTGGGCTGCCTGTGTGAACACAGCCTTTGTGACCTGAGAAATGTATGACCTGTATCTGCAGGAGTTGCTGGTTCAAGGCCTGCTTTAGCTGTTACACTTAAGCGCTACACTACTGCCAGACTCCAGAACAGAGGACACTACTGCCAGACTCCAGAACAGAGGACACTACTGCCAGACTCCAGAACAGAGGACACTACTGCCAGACTCCAGAACAGAGGACACTACTGCCAGACTCCAGAACAGAGGACACTACTGCCAGACTCCAGAACAGAAGACACTACTACCAGACTCCAGAACAGAGGACACTACTGCCAGACTCCAGAACAGAGGACACTACTGCCTGACTCCAGAACAGAGGACACTACTGCCAGACTCCAGAACAGAGGACACTACTGCCAGACTCCAGAACAGAGGACACTACTGCCAGACTCCAGAACAGAGGACACTACTGCCAGACTCCAGAACAAAGGACACTAGTGCCAGACTCCAGAACAGAGGACACTACTGCCAGACTCCAGAACAGATTGCCAGGTGTTTTGTTACATTA